>NW_026068278.1:133485-158724 GCF_014885135.2 Alexandromys fortis | reverse complement strand
AGTGGGGCTGATCTATTGGGAGCTCACCAAGGCCAGCTGGACTGTGACTGAAACAGCATGGGATAAAACCGGTCTCTCTGATCATGGCGAACAATGAGGACTGATGAGAAGCCAAGGTCAATGGCAAGGCTTTGATCCTACTTCATGTTCCGGCTTGGTGGGAGCCTAGCCAGTTTGGATGTTCACCTTCCTAGACATGGACGGAGGGGGGAGGACATTGGACTTTCCACGGGGCAGGGAACCATGACTGCTCTTTGGATTGGTGAGGGAGGGGGAGAAGAGTGGGGGGAGGGGGAGAAGAGCGGGGGGAGGGGAATGGAAATGGGAGGCTGGGAGGAGGCGGAAACTTTTTTTTCTTATTCTCAATAAAAAAAAGAGAAAAAAGAATTGAATCATATATCAGGGTTAGACAGACACAGAGAGAGAACCATTTACTGACTTTTTACAAAGATTAAGTAAGGCTGTAACAGACCCAGATGCTAAATGAGTACTCCCTGAATTTCTAGCTTTTGAAAATGCAGACTTAGAATCCAAAAAGATACTTAGGCCTTTTAAGTTTAGTTCAGCACCTACAGATAAATGGATTCTGCATACAGTGAATGTTGGCAACATTTGACTTAATGCTGAATTCTGGTTAGGAGAAGCATTTTCCAAAGGAATGAGTAGATATCAAACTTTCCTGGTACCTATTTATTGAGTAATCCCTATATAATAATCATAAACTATCAAGGGCCCTGCACTTGTCTCACTAAGCCAGCACAACAATACAATGAATGGTCACGCACATTTTACTCTGTGCACATCTCCACTAAGGAATCTCATAAAGCCCTTGCCAGTGCTGCACTGCACTATTCAGTGTCTGGCCCCTCAGTTAAGATTCTCTACAGTTATATTTTCACCAACCATTTGTCCTTCAGTTGCCTGATATGGCAAGAAAAAGCAAGAAGTAAATTTTCATTTCCTTCTGGCCCCTGTGTTCTTCTCCAAACTTAGACATTAGCCTTTACCCTACACAAACTCTATTGGTTTTCTGAATTCCAAATATCCCATTGTCCTGCTTTCAGCCTGTCAGGATGCCCCTTGAAGGCTAAAATAAATCATTTTGTGGCCTAGCTAATACTCATTTTACTCTTGGCACTCCCTAAACACCATCCTCCTCATTAGGTCTCTACTTCTTCACCTAAACACTCTCTCTCTCTCTCTCTCTCTCTCTCTCTCTCTCTCTCTCTCTCTCTCTCTCTCTCTCTTTGTGTGTGTGTGTGTGTGTTGTGTGTGTGATTTTGTACTGGTCCCAAGCTGAATTTATTATCATGGTAACTGCAGTGTAGTACCTGAGATAATGTGTATTACAATTTCATCACCATTCTTTTTACTGAGGGTTGTCTTGACTACCCCCTGCATATCACATTTAGCAAAGGCTTCTTTAAACCATTTAGTTATTCAGTAGGTACTATTTTTCTTCCTTTTAAAGAATTTTATACTGTGCTTTTATACAATTAAATATGATCACATCTCTATGCTATTTCCATTCAACTCCCTTCCATAACCTGTCCTATGTAAGTTTCTCACCACTTCATGGCAAGGAAAATGTCACTTAATATTGGCCATATGTGCATGTGTATAGAGACAAACACTGTAACATAGGAAACTACCAATGACTACAGTCTCAGATGAGAAGCATTCTACTTCTCCAGGAATGGTCTACATCCAACAGCTCCTCAGTAAGACAGTAAGAGATAATGTCTGAAAATAATCACCACTAGGGTTTTGGCAGACTTGGTCTTATATAGGGTTTACACACAAAACAGCAGCCATTATGAGTTCATGAATGTAATTACCATGTCACATGTAGTACACAGGATTTCACAGCACTGCTCCCCATGCTCCACCTTTCATATTCTTTCTTCCTCCTCTTCCTCTGTGTTTATTCAGCCTAGGAGGAACATGATCGACACTAGAAATTCATGTGTCAAACAGTAGAATAGAGATTGATGGGGGAGGAACACTGCCTGTTTTGATCATTTTAGAACCTAGATTATGTATTTGGTGTTCTCACTTCTATTTTGTAGATTTTGGAACTGGAAAGAAAACCCTAGGAATGGAAGACATCTTATGTTAGAAATAAAAAGTACCAAAGGCAGAGTAATACTGATGATGTGAAAGCAAAAGTGAGGTGTGCTGAGAGAAAGGGGATGAGTAGTGAGGAAACAAGAGAATTTAAGAAAATGTTGACAACTGAAAAAAAGCAAGGTCATCCTAAAACTTAATCAAAATCCCGGGATATGATAATTATATTAATTGGATGAAATAAAAACCAGGCTAAAACAACACAAAAGCAGTCATGAGTTGCCTGGTGTAAACATGAAGAAGATAATGATAGAAAGCTTAAATGAATCAAAGAGAGAACATAAGGATGCAGAATGTGAGTTTGATGAAAATAGAAATAAGTAACTGCAAAGTGGTAGTGAGACAAGGACAAGCCTTGTCTCGTTTCTAAGTCTACTGTTGCCTGCAAACAGCATTGTCTCAGAAATAATTAAAACTGAGAAAATTTCCAAGTATTCCCACAACAGACAAGGAGTTCTGCAAAGATCACATTTCAGGTCTGACCCTATCTAAGAAACACATCAGGGAGTAGAAATGTCCAGTCCAGACAACGGGAAAAGATAAGCTTGTGTATAGAAACAGAAATATGTGTGGAATTCCTTACTTACACATTTATACAGAGGAGACATATATCATGGAAATAAAGCAAGTTCTGTGCAGTTGCACAAAAGAGAAAAATAGGTGATGAATCCTTAACCAGGAAAGGATGAATACTGAACTACAATACTGTGTCAATTTCTATAAATGTCATCATTGTCTTTGATGACTGTTATCTGCTTTGAGAGATTCCTTCCACTGAGATCCAACTCCAGTGCTTCCTATAGTAGGAAGACATGAAAATAAGTTGTCTCTGTGCCCATGGATACCAACACTGCCCTGATCCTGCAGCTCTGGCAAAGGAGCCCATCATGAATTCCCAGGTCCTCCCATTCAGTGATTAGCACTAAAAACAGGCCACTCACCATGGACTTGAGGTTTAGTTCACTTTTTCTTGTCTTTATTTTAAAAGGTAATTTATAGAGATGAGAAGGTGTGTCACGTGTGTGCATGAGAATGAAAAAATGGATTTTGGTCAGTTTTATGATCAGATTTTTCTGCACTCTCAGGTGTCTAGTGAGAGGTGCAGTTTGTGGAGTCTTGGGGATTCTTAGTAAAGCCTGAGAAGCTCCTGAGACTCTGCGGATGCACCTTCAGTAACTATAACATGAACAGGGTTCTGCCCAGACACGGCAGAGTCTGGAGTGGTTTGCATGCATTAGTGGGTGGTAGTAGTTCCATCTACTATGCTCATGCCATGAAGATCTGATTCACCATCTCCAGAGACAAGGACAAGAACACTCTGTACCTGGAAATAGGCAGTGTGAAGTCTGAGGACACAGCCATGTATTACCGTGCAAAGTACACAGTTAGTGAATGCTACTATGAGCTCAGATGCAAACCTCCCTGCAAGTTCCTAATGATCAGCAGGATGCACTAAGTTCACACAGAGCTCTGGGTCACAGTAGAGCCTATTGGGAGAAGCAGTAAAGGCTAGACACATCTTTGATGTGATGATTCTCCATATCACAATTAGGAATTCTTTCTACAGGTGTGGTGTGTAGTAATCCTTAAAGTGTCCAAATGTTTATTTAAATTTCTGTTTTTTCAGTTTGATAAGTGTTTTTGTATTTATTTTATTCATGTTTATTTTATAAAATCATATTTATATATGTATGTGTTATACTGTTTTTCTTCATCTCTCTCCCTTCCCTTCACCCTGCCCTCATATATATGTGTATTTGTATACATTTTGATATGTGATTCATTCACCTGTCAATCAGCACTTTATTTTAATGACAGTTTGTATCAAATGACCCTGTTGCTGGAGGCTGTTTGTTTATTTCCCAGCCTCCCAGCCTCCCAAAATAATCACTATCAAGAGTATTGGTAGCTACCTCTTATATCTTTAGTTAACCCATTTCTATTCATTTTATATTTTACCAATATGCTCATGGCATGATATATATATCATCTAGCCTGGCTATATTCTGCTAAGCCATTGGCCGAAACCACCTTATTTATTAACCAATAAAAGTAACACATAGACAGGAAGACTTCCTGCACCATGGCTTGGGGATCACAAATGGTTAGTCTAGTTTTAGTGAGTCCCAGTCATTATGCTGTCTCCATATCCCATAAATGGGAAAACTTGTTGGCTGACACACAGCTCTTTTTTTAGCCTTGGAGACTTGAGCTCATAATTAAGGTCCCAGTTGAAGGCTCTGCTTCACAAGAACCTGAACTGCAGAGCTCTTTCCATTGCCTCATTTAAGTTGCATTTTAAATTTAGGGTGTACTCAGACATGAACAAAATGAAAACTGTCATAAAGGGTGGAACTGATTCTGTGGTGAACAACGTCAGACCTTAAAGAAACTAAAGAGACATTAGATTTTAAATCATAGACTAAGTGCAGTTTGTAATCACATGTGAGTCCAGACCTCTGAATGTCTCCATTCACCATGCACACAGAAACATGTATGCATAACTCAAAATACTGTATTTCCTGGTGGTCGTGGTGCACATCTTTGATTTCAGCACTAAGAAGGCAGAAGCAGGCTGATCATTTAAGTTCGAGGCCAGCCTGGTCTGCAGAGTCAGAGCCAGGACAGCTAGGGCTATTCCACAGAGAAATCCGGTCTTGAAAAAATATTTACTTAACAAACTACCAATCTAGTGCTGTGAGTTAATTTGAAGGAAGTGTTCTTGTGTGGTATATATGATGATTTGATTCAAAAAGAAACATTCCAAGTATTAATTCCTCATTTTAATTAATAAATACTATGTTTGAATCATCACTACTCCCTGTTAAAGGTTAGGAATTATTTCTCATCAAAAGAACTGTCTCATTTTTCTTCTCAAGTAAAACTCATTTTAATCACTTCTCTGAGATTTCAATCCACAGGACAGCACATAGCTCAGGGATCACAGGGTCATTCAGAGTGGATGCAGGAGAGAGAGGGTACTTGGATGTATCACTATTATCAAGCTATATTATGAATGAAGATGATATTTAAAATAGAGTAAATGACATTCAAATAACGTATTGACATACATATATCTCTTTGCTCTAGTATATATGTCTTTCTATAGGTTTTCTCTTTTGTTATGTCTGTCTGTCTGTGTCTATGCCTGGGATTTTATGTTTGCTTAAGAGAGGCATATTTTCTCATACTGTGTTAATAGATTACCTTACAGAAGTTACCACAGCATCCTCTGAACACAGATCCCAGCTCAGGTGTCAGGTGCCCTGGGAGACTTAGAGTGGGGGATTGACTTCACAGTCAGGGCCTCCCTTCCCTTTATAAAGGCTCTAAACACAACCCAGATCCACTTTCTGCCTAAGATCCAAAGTGACAATCAGAACACCAGTGATGGAGAGCACAACTCAGTAGCCCCTGCCTTCCTCAGTTCAGTGTGTTGCAGACAATGTGTTTTCATGTGCACAGTACATTCTTATTTTTTACCATTTCATGCAAGTGTGTGGTGTTGAATATAATTAGGGAAAATCCTGAATGCTCTAGGAGTCTTTACAGTACATGATGATTTCATCACTTCATGTACTCTAGATTCTGGATGAGTGCCACAAGCTGGGAAGGGAGGTTCTTTCCTCATTTTATTTCTTTGATTTTATTTGTTCTTCCTACTCCCATTCAGAATATTGATCATATCCATTTTTATACTGTGTTACACACATTCAGAAGTGCTGGATATCAAATAGAAGTGGGGGCTGGTGTTTGTTTTGAATGTTGTAATCAAAACTATATTTTCTGATGGAAATGTGATATTTTAAAAATAGGAGGGCTAGGCTAGCTCTGAGTTATAGTACTTGCATTCAATCTACAAGGTATTAACTTCAAGAAAAAAAGTTCAAATTAAAAAAATCAGAATTGTATATATAGAAATATTATTTACCACATTAATAGACTTAAAATAGGAAATCTTGTGGCTGGAGAAGGAATGATAGCTCCTAGAGTAGAAAGGGCAGATTAAAGTTTTCAAGTGGGAAAAAGTATACAGTGAGTGAGAGGAGTTCTGTTCTTGCTTCCCATAAAAATCAGCTCTGCCTAGGACTGCAGCATTCTTGACTTGCTTCTAAATAACTATAAATGATGAGCTCAACACATGGAAAGGGAAATGATCAAAAGAATGGAAACATTAATTATCACAGTGTATGATTGCACATGGGTGTAGAGGCCACAAGTCGATTCTGAATGTATTCTTCAGTTGACTTCTACCTTATTTTTTGAGGGTCTCACACTAAACCTGAAGTTCAGGAGGGTCATATAGAATGGTTGGATGGCAAGATCTAGAGAAGCTACTTTTAGTACCTCACCAGTTCTGAGAATATAAGGATAAATCATCACAACCAGCTTCAGAGTTAAGTGCTGAAAATCAAGCTAAAACACAAATTCTGTGAGGCAGGCACCTTACTACTGAACCATCTCCTCAGCCCTGAATTGTAGCACTATTCATTGTAAACATTAATAAAAATGTTGTAAACTATAAAACTAGCATATATCATATAATAATTTTTAAGAGAACAAGTATCGTCAATTCTGTACTTTTAAACTGTTTATTGTCAATATGAAAATGAATGCTATGTGTCTGGCCCCAAACATGTCTCTAAAAATAAGCCTGTTATAGATTTGGGCAAGTTGTGAAATAGGAAAGATATGAGAAGAGATGAGGGAAGAACATAATGATCAGAATTCATTATATGAAACAATTATTTCAATTTTTGAAGAGCTCTGTATGAGATGGTTGGGAATGAACACCTTTGATTCTGTCGCTGGGGAGATAGTGGCAAGAGAATACCTCATGGTTCAATATCAGCTTGGGCTACATAGTCAGCCCAAGCCAATCAGAGTGGCCTTGTGTACAAAAAAAAAAAAAAACAGGAAGAACAGTCCCTCTGCTTGTAAATAAATATTTCTACATGTGGGTATGATACTGGTGGAGGTGTTTGAGGTGATGCTGGTGGTAGTGTCTGTGTGTGTGTGTGCGTGTGATTACATCATTAAATGTTACCGTTGGAATGAAATTATATTTGTGACTCTGTCTGTAAGTATGACTCTGTGTGAGTGTGCATGTGTGTGTTGCCAAGTGTGGCTGTACCTAACAGTGTAACTATGGTTGCAGTTGCGCATACTGTCACCATCCCCACCCTTATTTTCTCATCAGAAACATTTTAAACTGACCCAGTCTGTTACCTATTGATGTGGTTAGCAATATAGAAAGGAAAGAGTTTGTTTAATCTTAAATATTACAGGCGATCAGGGAGGAAAACTAGGACGCGAAATCACCATCCTAGACCTGGATGGAGTGGGGAGGACCTTGGACTTCCCACAGGGCAGGAATCCTTGACTGCTCTTAGGTCTGGAGAGGGAGGGAGAAAGGGAGTGGGGGGAGTAAGAGGGAAATGCGAAGAGGGGAGGAGGTGGAAATTTTTAATAAATAAATTAATTAATTAAAAAAGAAACCAAAAAGTGAGGACTGAATCGGAGATCAAAAATAAACTCAACTCATGTCTTTAATACCAGCACTCAAGAGGCAGAACAATGTGAATCTCTGTAAGTTTGAGGCCAGCCTGATCTACAAGAGCTAGTTCAAGTACAGGCCCCAAAGATACAGAGAAACCCTGTCTTGAAAAATCGTAAATAAATAAGCAAATAAATAAATAGATAAATAAACTCAATTCATAGGCTTGTTTTCCATGGTTGTGCAGTCTGCTTCCTTATAAAATGCAGGAACACCTGCCCACGGATGGCAACATCTACATCAGTCTGGCCCCTCCTGCATCAGTCGTTAATCAAAAAAATGATATCAGTCTTGTCTGAAGATCAATCTAATGGGGTATTTTTTTCCAAATAAGACTCCTTTTTTATGATAGCCCTAGACTATATCATATAAAAAGAATCTGATCACCACACAAGTGGACAGGCTGGTACTGTTAAATCTACATGACCCATTAAGTGAGTATCCATCTATCCACTTTACATAATTAAAGAAATGACTGAATAAACCCTTAAGAATAAGGATACAGCTCTCAAATAGAAGATAATAATGAATAATGTGTGACTTTACCATGAATGAATTCCCTTTGCAAATGCTGTTTTCCCAGTGACTTCCTTCTTGAGAGTCCCATGAAAAAAGAGAAACCCAAGGAGTAAGAGAGTACGGAATATGGACACAAACTCTCTGTGGGAGTTTGAATGAAATTGGCACAAATAATATCAAAGGGAGTGACACCTTTAAGATGTGAAGCACTGCTGGAGTGGGCATGGCCTGGTTGGAGGAAATGTGTCACTATGGAAGGTAGGCTTTGAGATTTTCTGTGCTCAGGGTGCTGCCCAGTCTGTCAGTTGACTTCTTGTTCCTTACAAGATATGGACTCTCAGCTATTCCTCCAGCACCATGACTTACTGCATGCAGCCATTCTTCCTGCCATGATGAGAATGGACTGAAGTTCTGGAGCAACAGGAAAGTCCCCTAATTATATGGTTTCCTTATAACAGTTGTGGTCATGGTGGCTTTTCACAGAAATGGAAACCTAAATTAGACAATATCTTTGAAGTAACTAAAGACAAAAAAATATTTGAATACGTGGATTTATACGTAGTTCCCCAATATAGTATAAGAAATGTGCATTTATTTCTGAGGTACTCCTTTCCAGATTATTGTAAACACAATGAAAATATCAAACAAACCCAAGATGATACATACTAAGCATCATGTCTGAAAAAAATCTTTTTATAATCCTGAAGCATTCAAAGATGCAGGCAACATTTAACTCATACTGTACATGATGATAAATGTTTTCACAGGTTGGCTGTCTCCCTAAAGTGAAGAGCAGTTTTACCACAGCAACTCACAGTAGAAAGTGAAGAGACTATGCATAAAGAAATAATGGACACAAACTGTGACGTCTCTAATGCCATGTTAGACAGACATTTCCTGATCTTAAAGGAACAGGTTAGTTCCACATATGCACTTCTCTTTCCTAGTAATTTGAATTAACAAGACACAGGAAAAAAAAAAAACACTAGAAACTCTTGTTATCTATACCTTACCTATCATTAAAGTCACACGGTTTCCCATATTCATATCTGCCTTCTTGTCATCACTTAATGTTTTCTGTCTTGTTATTACTTCAGTGAACATAACCCTCAGATCTGGCTGTATGCTTCTCCTTTTTCTGAAGTGTTATAAGTAGCTCAACTTCCCATAAGTTACCAAAGCAACAATCATATTTAGGAACCCGTGATTGGCTGCTTGCAGAGGAGAGTGACAAATATAGATATTAAAGTACAAGGATAAACTGACATAAATCAAGAGGAATGAAAACTAGTGTCCAGATAGGATGTTCCTAAGTGAGAAGGTGAAATCTGAGCCCAATAAGATGGGACACAAATCAGTCCCAAGATTTACTTACAGATAAATAGGGGAAATCACATGTATGAAATGTGTGTGAGCTGCTTCTTCACAAGTTACTTCCTGAGAAGTTATAAGAATGAGAGAACTCCACAGACACCAAGAGAAAGAATTTTAAGTAGTTCCTTAAAGAGGATCTGATCACCAAAAGTACCAATACCACTTAAATTCTCTACTGGAAGTTAAAGAGATACATAAATCCATTGAAAACTTGGTATCCTCCTCTGCCTGAACTGAATGAATTTGAATCAAGTTAATGTAAACACTTTCATGGTTTGCTTATAAGGCTTGTATTATATGACTAAATATTTCCTGTTTTTCTGGGATTGGAAATCAAGACAGAATTACAGAAATGTTCCTGAGGTTCAATATTGAGTACCTCTAAGATGCACAAAGAAAATCTCATTTTCCTGGAGGAGAAATTGGAAACATTGCCTGTTCTTCCTCTTATGCTCTCTGGAACCTCCCCCAATGCAACGCAGACCTCAAGCTCAGAATGAAATCCAAGGCCAAGCTGAGAGGCCCCATCTCCTTCTGACTAGAGCCTCCAACACAGCATGGCTGTCCTAGTGCTGCTCCTCTGTCTGGTGACATTTCCAAGCTGTAAGTGCTTCAGGGTTTCAGGAAAGGGACCCAGGTTTTTTGTCTATGGGTTATATGACTGATGGTGATGTTGCTTGTCCTTAGGTACCTTGTCCCAGATACAGCTGAAGGAGTCAGGACCTGACCTGGTGCAGCCATCACAGACCCTGTCGCTCACCTGCACTGTCTCTGGAGTCTCATTAACCAGCAATGCTGTAAGCTTGATCCGTCAGCCTTCAGGAAGAGGTCTGGAGTGGATGGGAGGAATAGAGAGCAATGGAAATGCATATTATAATTCAGCTCTTCAGTCCCGAATCAGCATCATCAGGGACACCTCCAAGAGCCAAGTTTTCTTAAAACTGAACATTCTGCAAACTGAAGACCCAGCCATGTATTTCTGTGCCACAGACATAGTGAGAGAACTCCAGTGTGAGCCTGCGCAAAAACCTCCTATGGAGACACTCACGACCAGCAGGGGGCATTGGAGACCAACAGGGTCTCCCAAGAGCAGTATGGGGTTGCTTAATAAGATAAGAAGTTCTAAACTACGCTGCATGGAAATATGTTTCAATATTAGAATCTGTGTTTTTCTCTTCCAAACACAAATAAGAAAAAAATTCTCTAGAGGCCTCTCTTTACGGTCATAGTCTAATAAACTTCATATTTGTTCAAATACTATAACAAATAGCTTTTCCCACAGGCTCTGTAAGCTAACAATCCCCTTCTTCTTATTAGACAGAATGACATATAATTTTGTATGTTTTACATACACATGCACATATACATACATGTTCACACATTTTCTTAATATATTTTAAAGGAGTAAGCAGTTATGACACTTGTTGGATGTTAGGTTCAGTTATAAGCTAGAGAACTTTAAAAGACCTGTAGTTTGTCCTCTTTGTTTTTGCACCTGTGATAAAGAAACCACAGCTTCGCTACTTTAATGTTGTTTTCTCACAACATCCTTGAAATTGAAATACCCATAGTTTTCTTCTACACCAAGAGGGTCCCATAAAAGGATAGAACTGATTATTGCTTTTCACAGATCCCATTTCATGCGTTAGCATTTTGGTAAAAATTAGCGTTGACATCAGATTTATAAGCAGTGGTTCCTCAGGCTAAATAAATAGTTATTGACTGGGGGTCTGTCTAACTCTAAAACTCATGTTCTCCATATATGAAAACAGGATGTGTTCTTATTAACTTTGGTCAACTTCTACATAACTCATTATCTGGGATAATCCTTCCCAACTAACAGATTAATCTTCTCACTCTACACTGTCCAAACCATGATCAGACTTCCCTAATTTTACATTTCCTAAGATGAGCTTCTTAAGTTGCACATGGTAAGTGGTCATCTTGTCCTCTTGATGCTGATTTATTACTGATACAAGGCCCTTCATATTCATGCAGATTGGTTTAATATTTCAACTGTTGAGAACTGAGCTGCAGCAAACGTAAAAGGGAAGGTTGCCACTGCTTATCTGCATATTCGGGAAGAAGTTCAGAGGTTCAGAGGGCATATTGTTCTTGCAGGGAAACAGTTTCAAATTCTGGCACTTATGATGTTTAAATCATACCTTACTGTAAGTCTGGAGAACCCATGGTCTCTGTCCCCATGCACAGTATACTACTCACACCGAAACATTTCATCTTCTGGGGTCTGGGTTACCTCACTCAGGATAGTGTTTTCTGTATCCATCCATTTCCATGCAAAATTCAAGATGTCATTGTTTTTTACTGCTGAGAAGTACTCTAATGCATATATATTCCACACTTTCTTTATCCATTCTTCCATTGAGGGGCATCTAGGTTGTTTCCAGGTTCTGGCTAATACAAATAATGTTGATATCAACATAGTTGAACAAATGCTTTTGTCATATGATAGGGCATCTCTTTGGTATATTCCCAAGAGTGGTATTGCTGAATCCTGAGGTAGGTTGATCCCGAATTTCCGGAGAAACCCTCCACACTGCTTTCCAAAGGAGTTGCACAAGTTTGCATTCCCACCAGCACCTTACTCCGCATCCTCTCCAGCAAAGGCTATCATTGGTGTTTTTGATTTTAGCCATTCTGATGGTGTAATATGGTATTTCAAAGTTGTTTTGATTTACACTTCCCTGATAGCTGAGGAGGTCGAGCATGACCATAAGTGTCTTTTGGCCATTTGAACTTCTTCTGTTGAGAATTCTCTGTTCAGTTCAGTGCCCCATTTTTAATTGGGTTAATTAGCATTTTAGGGTCTAGTTTCTTGAATTCATTATATATTTTGGAGATCAGACCTTTGTCTTATGCAGGGTTGGTTAAGATCTTCTTTGGGGCAGCTGAGGATAGGGAACCTGAAATGACCCTATCCTATAGCCATACTGATGAATATCTTGCATATCACCATAGAACCTTCATCTGGCAATGGATGGAGATAGAGACAGAGACACACACTGGAGCACCCGACTGAGCTCCCAATGTCCCAATGAGGAGCAGAAGGAGGGAGAACATGAGCAAAGAAGTCAGGACCACAAGGGGTGCACCCACCCACGGAGACAGTTGGGCTGATCACTTGGGAGCTCACCAAGGCCAGCTGGACTGTGACTGAAAAAGCATGGGATAAAACCGGACTCTCTTACCATGGTGAACAATAACGGCTGATGAGAAGCCGAGGACAATGGGATGGGGTTTTGATCCTACTTCATGTTCTGGCTTTGTGGGAGCCTAGACTGTTTGGATGTTCACCTTCCTAGACCAGGATGGAGGAGGAAGGACTTTGGACTTTCCACAGGGCAGGGAACCCTGCTCTTCAGACTGAAGAGGGAGGGGGAGAGGAGTGGGGGTAGGGGGAGAGAAGTGGAAGGAGTGGGAGGGAAATGGGAGGCTGGGAGGAGGTGGATTTTTTTTAATAAAAATAAATAAATAAATAAATAAATAAATAAATAAATAAATCTCTCAATCACTAGGTTGCCTTTTTGTTTTAAGGACAGTACTTTTTGTTATACAGAAGCTTCTCAGTTTTGGGAGGTTCCATTTATTCAATGTTGCCCTTACTGTTTGTGCTACTTCAGTTAAACGTAGGAAGTGGTATCCTCAGCCCATATGTTGTAGACTACTTCCCACTTTCTCTTCTATTAAGTTCAGTATATTTTGATCAATATTGAGGTCTCTAATCCATTTGGACTTGAGTTTTGTGCATGGTGATAGATATGGATCAATTTTCATTCTTCTACAGGTTGACATCCAGTTCTGCCAGCACCATTTGTTGAAGATGCTTTCCTTCTTCCATTGTATACTTTTAGCTCCTTTGTCAAACATCAGGTGTTCATAGGTCTTCTAATGGATTCCATTGGTCGACATTCCATTCTTTGTTTTTATGCCAATACTAAGCTGTTTTCAATACTGTAGGTCTATAATAGAGTTTGAAGTAACGGATGGTAATGCCTCCAGAAGTTCCTTTATTGTATAAAATTGTTTTGGCTATCCTGGGTTTTTTTCCATATAAAGTTGATTATTGTTCACTCAAGGTCTGTGAAGAATTTTTTTGGGATTTTAATGGGAATTGCATTGAATTTATAGATTATTTTTGGTAGAATTGCCATGTTTACTATGTTGATCCTACCCATCCAAGAGCATGGGAGATCCTTGCATTATCTGGTGTCCTGTTCAATTTCTTTCTTCAATGCCTTAAA
The DNA here is from genome assembly GCF_014885135.2 of Alexandromys fortis. Taxonomy (NCBI): domain Eukaryota; kingdom Metazoa; phylum Chordata; class Mammalia; order Rodentia; family Cricetidae; genus Alexandromys; species Alexandromys fortis. Next base: position 144,885 of record NW_026068278.1, on the reverse strand, counting down.
GTTCCTATCAAATAGATATTTCACTTCCTTGGTTAGAGTTACCCCAAGATAGTTTTTGCTATTTGTGGCTATTATAAAAGGTGAAGTTTCTCTGAATTCCCCCTCTGCTTCTCTATCCTTTGTGTATAGGAAGGCTACTAATTTTTTTTTGAGTTGATCTTGTAGGGGGCTGGAGAGATGGCTCAAGGGTTAAAAGCATTGCCTGCTCTTCCAAAGGTCCTGAGTTCAATTTCCAGCAACATGGTGGCTCACAACCATCTGTAATGAGGTTTGGTGTCCTCTTTTGCCCTGCAGGCATACACACAGACAGAATATTGTATACATAATAAATAAGAAAAAAAAGGATAATGAGTTAATCTTGTAACCTGCCACATCACTTAAGGTATTTATCAGCTTTATGAGTTCTTTGGTAGAGTTTTTGGGGTCACTAATGTACACTATCATATCATCTGCAAATAACAAAAGTTTGATTTTTTCCTTCCTGATTCGAATCCCCTTGATCTCCTTATGTTGTATTATTGCTATTGCTAGAACTTCAAGAAATATGTTGAAGAGCCATGGAGAGAGTGGACAGCCTTGTTGTGTTCCTGATTTTAGTGGAATAGCTTTGAGTTTCTCTTCATTTAAGTTGATATTAGCTCTTGGCTTGATATATATTGCTTTTAGTATATTTAGTTATGATCCTTGTATCCCTAACCACTCCAAAACTTTTGTCATAAAGGGGTATTGAATTTTGTCAAACGCTTTTTCCACATCTAATGAAATGATCATATTTTTTTTTTCAAAAATATACTGGGCCAATCTCACTCATGAACATTGGTACAATTTCTTTTTGTATCTCATGGTATTAATAATAAGCACAAAGCGTGTTCTTATTTATACATGGAATATAAAAATCATTCATGTTGCTATTGTTCACCTGCAAGAAAACCTCCAACTGCTCCATAAGCCTGGGCAACAGAGACAACATCCTAAATCTCTTTGTTGCAACTTACTAATGGGAAATCCTGAAGTCCAACCTACTGTCTACAACCTGGGGCACTAGGACAAGAAGCCCTAGGTTTTGACATAATGCAAAGAAATACTTGTATTCAGAATGAATTATAGGATGTGGACACTGGGTCCTATTTGCAGGCTTTATCAGAGAAGACCATGCTGTAAATATTGGGCTGCAATTTGGTCAAGGTTAGGTGCCAGTTCTTATGTTTTCCTGATTCTGAGACAGTTTAGAGACATTCCTGTTTAATCACATGAGTCAAACTTATCCAGAAAATTTGAAATATAATGTTTGGATTCTCTTTGCTAAAATACATTCTGTTTCTATTAAACATGCAAGATATAACATTTTGTGGTTATAAATTTTGTAACTAGTACCCCCTCACTTTTCTCAACAAGGAAATTTCTGCATGTTTTAAGTTAAGATGATTTTAATGATTCTTGATTTGTCATCTAAAATATATTTGAAAATGTTAATGTTTTCCATGTTTAATTTTATCTGCATCTTTTTTTCCATGTATATCAAAATAAAAACTTGTTCTTCTATCACCTTCATAGTGACTGCACCCGTAACTGCTGTTGTTTCAAATAGTAATTTTGACTCCATGGTTACTAAGTAGTCCACGTCTGAGCCAATCAGATCCAAACCCACCACTGCCACAAAATGTAGTTAGTAACTAAATCTCTAATGTTCTATATACCAGTAAAACTCAGAAGCCAGAAGATGAGCTGGCAACTCACTAGCTCAGAGAGTTGAGGAGCTGACATTTCCTCTTCATCATGGTCTCAGAATTGAGAGTATCTTAGTATTATATCAACTCAAAAATAATGGCCACAGTCACAGTCACTTCTTCCATCTTCCTGTGCATCTCTGTATCTGTGAAAATATAATCCAGTTCTCAAATTTTGGGTCACCATCAGCAGGGACACCTCAATGAGACAAGTTTCCTTAAAATGCAGCACTCTGCAAACTGAGGACATAGACATGTATTACTGTGACTGACACACAGTGAGGGAAACCCAGTGTGAGCCTGCAGAAAGCCCCTCTTCAGAGATACTTGGAAACAGGACGGGATGCAAAGGACCGACAGGAGTTCTAAGACCATTAGGGGTCACTTCAGAAACATAGAAGATATAGAATATGCTGCATGAACTCTTGTTTTAGTTTTAAAATGTGAGGTTTCTTCTTTCAATCAGAAAATCCAGTTGAGGTCCCACTCAACTGTTGAAACCCCTTTGATCTGTGAGTTCCCCTTTAATTAAAGAACCCCTTATGATACCCTATTTGTAGATAGTGTGGGATTACTTCATTTTGTGCTTTTCCCTTCATCTGGCATGTTTCCCTTTAAAGATACATTACACAGATTTTTCAAAAAGAAAATTATTGAGGTTTTGTGAGCATATAATAATTTCTGCATACAATAACATTTTGTATCACTATATGAAATCACTATACTATAGATAATTAAGTATTTATTGCTTTTCCAAAGTTTTGTCAATATTCCCTCATATGATTATATTCACTTATTTGGGAAATACACACTGACACTAGTTATGCTTTCTGGATGAGTTTTCCTGGCATTTTTCCCTTTAAAAAATGTTGATGGAATTTTTTTAATGTTAGCAGACACTCTTGGTCTCTGTGTTTTCTGTACCAATGGATTGTTTGTCTCCAGGCTTCCTGGTCAAAATGCCTGTTTCTAAAGGATGGGAAGTCTGTGTTAGATAACATCTTTGTCTCCCACTGTCTTGAAACTCAGGGATACTCAAGAATTGTTGATTAATTGTGTTTTAACAGATATAAGAAACATAAAAAAAATGTTTGTCATCCTTCCCCTCCCAGGATTCTGTCTTGGGATGCTTAGTCAATACTTCCCCTACTTCTCACTCAAATTGCCCAGTGCCCTGCTCTCTACCTGACAGATGACACATGCATCCATAAGAGAATTCTGTATTGACCTTGCAAATGATTACTCATTTCTGGGAACCTCCACAAGCACCATCAACCACCTCAGGTCTTTTGCTTCTCTCCTAGACCCCATATGTCAGCATTTTAGCTGGTGCCATACTGACTTTATTATCTTCGGTGTAGTTTGAAATAAAGTGTTGGCTAAAACTTTATCACCATTTCTTTTTCTAAAGGTTGCCTTGCCTACCCATTTCTTTCATTTAGTAGTATCTTCCTTAAGCATTTCTTTGGGGATTTACTTTTTAACAATTCAGCCATTCAATATGTACTATTTTATCTTTATTTTTAGAAACTGTACACCCTAAATATAATCAAATTTATACCCTATTTTCCCTTCCACTCCCCACCATATAATCCCCAACATAAACTTTTCACAACCTGTTGGCCTCTTTAAATCTAGTTAATGCTGCCCATGTGTGCATGGATTTATAGGCAGGCACAGCAGTATAAGAAAGCTAACAAAGATCACATTATAAAAAAGAAAGTGTCTCAGTTTTCAGGAAAGATCTATATCCAACAGATCATCAGTAAGAGGGAAGGCCTGGAAATAATTTACACAGTGGTTTTGACTGCCTTGGTCTTAGGTATGCTTGCTTACACAGAAAACAACTGCCTCTATGAGTTCATGAGATGAGAGCCATGTCAAATCCAGAATTCAGCAGTTAACAGTGCTCTTCTTTATGCTCAGCCTCTTCTTTCCATCTACTCTCCTCAGTGTTCTCTGAGTCTTGGAAGAATGTAATTGGAATTGGAAACTGTTATGTCATAAACTATAACAAATATTGAGAAGGACACAGACTACCTCATCCTTTCATATCCAGAACCTAGATTTATTGTGTTAAGTGTTCTGGCATCTGCTTTATATACCTTGTAACTAGAATGCGAGCCCTAGTAAAGGAAGACATCTTAAGTGAGAGACAAGGAGAATGAAGCACAGGGTAATGTTGGTGCTGTTAGAGCAAAAGCTGGCAGTGAAGGTAGAAAGTAGATGAGTAGGAGGGAAACCAGACAACTGCTTAAATAACAATAAGTTTTTCCCAAAACTTAATCAAAATTCTGGTTTTGACAATTATATTATTAGGTAAATGAAAACTATTCTAACACAATATAAAGACAGTCATGAGTTGTCTGGAGTAATGATGACAGAAGGTAACACTGGAGTGGGTGTTTAAAGGAATCAAAGAGAGAATGGAAAAAGTGCATTTGGTGCTAATGGAAATAGGTCTCCTTAGCAAGTGCAAAGAAGTGGAGAGAAAGAGTGACAAGGGATATCTCTCTTTCAATTCTCCTATAGCATGAGGACAGCCTGGTCTCAAAAATAAGTAAAATTCAGAAAATACCAAAGTGTTCTTGCAACAGAGACTGAGTTATGCTAACAGCATCTGAATGTTGTGACCTTGTCAAAGAGACACATCAGGGAGAATCCATTTCCATGCCAGAAAGTAGGAAAAACTGAGCTCCTGTGTTTGGCAGACATAATTTCATATTTGTATTAAGAGACCTGATAGCAAATATCCACATGTTCTGTGCACACATACATAAAGAAACTAACTGGAGTGCTGTGAATTCTTTCTTCACAAGGAAAATGAGAATCCAGAACTACAATTTTATTTCAAATTCTATAACTGTCATCGTTGATTTTGATGCCTTATATCTGTTATGAGCACTGCCTTCCCTCAATGCTCCAATTCTAGAACAATTGAGCAGGGAGACATGCAAATGAGTGTTCTCTGTGCCAATGAAAACCAGCACTGCCCTGACCCTGCAGCTCAGACAGAGAAGCCCAGACCTGAGTTCCCTGGTCCTTCTACTCACAGATCACTACTAATCAGACACCATTCACCATGGACTTGGGGCTTAGTTGGCTCTTCCTTGCCATTGTTTTAAAAGGTAATGGAGACCAGATGTTGTGTGCATCTGTGTATATGAGGATGAAGAAAATTAGATTCTGTGAGAGTTTTCTAATCAGAAATCTCTTTGTTTGCAGGTGTCCAAAGTGAGGTTCAGCTTGTGCAGTCGGGAGGAGGCTTGGTGCAACCTGGAAAGTCCCTAAAACTCTCCTGTGTGGCCTCTGGATTTACCTGCAGTAGTTATTGGATGAGCTGGGTCCGCCAGGCTCCAGGGAAGGCCCTGGAGTGGGTTGCATATATTTATAATAGTAATAGCATCTACTATGCCGACGCTGTGAAGGGCCGATTCACCATCTCCAGAGACAATGCCAAGAACACCCTATATCTGGAAATGGGCAGTCTGAAGTCTGAGGACACAGCCATATATTATTGTGCAAGAGACACAGTGAGTGAAAGCTACTGTGAACTCACACACAAACCTCCATGCAAAGTACTCCGGACCAGCAGGTGGCGATGAGAGCACACAGAGCTCTGGGCCACAGAGGAGCCTGATCAGAGAGGCATAAAGAGATGGACTCCTCTGTGTCTGGGCCACATCTCCATATCACATTCTAAGATTCTCTCTACAGTAATCTTTGAACTGTTCACAGTTTTATTCAAATATATATTTTCCATTGTGACATGCTTTTCTGTTTGTTTATTGTACTGTTTTTGTTCTCTGCCTCTTTTACTCTCGCTCTCTCTTTTACTCTCCCTCACGTTCTCCTTCTGACACTGCTCTTCCTCTCTTTCTGCCTCCTCACTTCCTCCCTCCACCCCCGGAACATGATGACATATAATGTATTCCTCTATTAATCCGCAGTATATATTTGACACAGTTTTTAAAACTAGGCCTGAAAATTTGCCAACTGGCTTGATTGGTTGTCCAGTGAGTCCCAATGATTATGCTATCGACACATCCCTTAAATAAAACAACTTCTTGGCTAACAAACCCATTCATTTTGCAATCATAAAGATCAAAGCTCAAAGTTAGATTCTATTCAATTTTTCTTCTGTGGAAAGAAAATGAACTACACAATTATTTGCATGGTCCTGTTACCAGAATGCATTCTTACCAGAAGAAAATCATCAGCAAGGCTGACGTGATTATGTATAGTGAAGTGTATCAGATTCTTCTTTTTATTTATTTTTATTTATTTTTTATTGAGAAAACTTCAGCCTCCTCCCCGTCTCTCATTTCCCTCCCCTCCTCCCACTCCTCTCCTCCCCCTCCCCACACTCCTCTCCTCCCACTCCATTCCTCCTCCCTCTCCAATCTGAAGAGCAGTCCAGATTCCCTGCCCTGTGGGAAGTCCAAGGTGCTCCCCCCTCCATCCAGGTCAGGAAGATGAGCAGCCAAACAAGCTAGGCTCCCACAAAGCCAGTTCATGCAGTAGAATCAAAACCCAGTGCCATTGTCCTTAGCTTCTCATCAGCTCTCATTGTCCGCCATGTTCAGAGAGTCTGGTTTTATCCCATTCTCATTCAGTTCCAGTTCAGCTAGCCTTGGTGAGCTCCCAATGGATAAGCCCAAGTGTCACAGTGGGTGGGTGCACACCTCGTGGTCCTGACTTCCTTGCTCATGTTCTCCCTCCTTCTGCTCCTCATTGGGACTTTGGGAGCTTAGTCCAATGCTACAGTGTGGGTCTCTGTCTCTATCTCCATCCATCGCCAGATGAAGGTTCTATGGTGATATGCAAGATATTCATCAATATGGCTATCGGATAGGGTCATTTCAGGCTCCCTCATCTCAGCTGCCCACAGAACTAGCTGGGGACATCTCCCTGGACACCTGCGAGCCCCTCTAGGTTCAAGACTCTTGCCAACCCTAAGATGGCTCCCTTAATTAGGATATATACTTCCCTGCTCCCATTCCCACCCTTCCTTTTTCCCAAAATTCCCATTCCCCCAAGCTCCCCCCCATCCTCCCCTTCTCACTTTTCTCTCCCCATTTCCCCTTACCCCCATCCCACCCTACCCTCAAGTTCCCAGTTTTTGCCTGGAAATCTTGTCTACTTCCCATATCCAGGGGGATGACTGAATGTTTTTCTTTGGGTTCACCTTCTTAGTTAGCGTCTCTAGGATCACAAATTATAGGCTCAATGTCCTTTATTTATGGCTAAAAACCAATTATGAGTGAGTACAACCATGTTCATCTTTTTGGGTCTGGGTTACCTCACTCAGGAGAGTGTTTTCTATTTCCAGCCATTTGCATGCAAAATTAAAGAAGTCATTGTTTTTTACCACTGAGTAGTACTCTAATATGTATATATTCCACATTTTCTTCATCCATTATTCCATTGAAGGGTATCTAGGTTGTTTCCAGGTTCTGACTATTACAAATAATGCTTCTATAAACATAGTTGAACAAATGCTTTTGTCATATGATAGGACATCTCTTGGGTATATTCCCAAGAGTGGTATTACTGGGTCTTGGGGTAGGTTGATCCCGAATTTCCTGAGAAATCGCCACACTAATTTCCAAGTGGTTGCACAAGTTTGCATTTCCACCAGCAATGGATGAGTGTACCCCTTATTCCACAACCTCTCCAGCAAAGGCTATCATTGGTGTTTTTTGATTTTAGCCATTCTGACAGGTGTAAGATGGTATCTCAAAGTTGGTTTAATTTGAATTTCCCTGATAGCTAAGGAGGTTGAACATGACCTTAAGTGTCTTTTGGCCATTTGACTTCTTCTGTTGAGAATTCTCTGTTCAGTTCAGTGGCCCATTTTTAATTAAGTTAATTAGTACTTTAAAGGCTAGTTTCTTGAGTTCTTTATATATTTTGGAGATCAGACCTTTGTCTATTGCAGGCTTGGTGAAGATCTTCTTCTAATCAGTGGGATGCCATTTGTCTTAGTGACAGTGTCCTTTGCTTTACAGAAGCTTCTCAGTTTCAGGAGGTCCCATTTATTCAATGTTGTCCTTAGTGTCTGTGCTGCTGGGGTTATACCATGCACAAAACTCAAGTCCAAATGGATTAAAGATTTCAATATCAGTCTGAACACACTGAACCTGATAGAAGAGAAAGTGGCAAGTACTCTACAACATATGGGCACAGGAGACCACTTCCTACATATAACACCAGTAGCGGGGAGTGGGACGTCAGGAGTAGGGGGAAGGGGAGGAAAAAGGGGGGCGGGGAGGGGGCAGAAATTTTTAATAAAGAAAAACAGTGATTTTGCAAACAGCAGAATGTTGGAAAACACATCTCAATCACAAAGACAGGTATCTACTCAGAATAAGGGGTTGGGAAAAGGTGTTTCAAGCAAATAGTCCTACAAAAAAAGCAGGTGTGGTCATACTAATTTCTAACAAAACTGACTTCAAACTAAAGTCATTCAGAAGAGATTGAGATGGACACTTTATACTCATAACAGTAAAAATTCATCAGGTTGAAGTCTCAATTCTGAATATCTACGCCCCTAATATAAAAGCACCCACTTATGTACAAGAAATATTACTAGAACTCAAGACAGACATCAAACCACACACACTAATAGTAGGAAACTTCAATACATCTCCTTCTCCAATGGACAGGTCAATCAGACAGAAACCTAATAGAGAATTAAGAGAATTACTGGAGGTAATGAAGCAAATGGACTTAACATACATCTATAGAACATTCTACCCAAATAGGAAAGAATATACCTTCTTCTCTGCAGCTCATGAAACCTTCTCAAAAATTGACCACATACTCAGAAACAAAGGAAACCTCCACAGATACAAAAAATTATCAGGCTCCACCTGTGTCTTATCAGATCACTACAGACTACAGTTAGAAGGCAACAAAAATGCTACCCCCAGAAAGCCGGCAAACTCATGGAAACTGAACAGTCAACTACTGAACCACATCTGGTTCAAGGAAGAAATTAAGAAAATAAAGTCTTTCTTGAATTTAATGAACATAAAAGACAACATACGCAAACCTATGGGACACGATGAAAGCAGTTCTAAGAGGAAAGTTCATAGCACTAAGTGCCCACTTAAAGAAAACAGAGAAAGCATACATTGGGGACTTAATAGCACACCTGAAAGCTCTAGAAAAAAAAAAAGAAGCAGATGCACTCAGGAGGAGTAGAAGACTGGAAATAATCAAACTGAGGGCCGAAATCAACAAAATAGAAACAGAGAAAACAGTCCAAAGAATCAATGAAACAAAAAGTTGGTTCTTGGAGAAAATCAACAAGATTGATAAACCCCTATCCAAACTAATTAAACAACAGAGAGAGAACACGCACATAAATAAGATCAGAAATGAAGAGGGGGACATAACCACAGACACAGAGGAAATTCAGAGAATAATTAGATCTTACTACAAAAGCCTGTATGTCACAAAACTGGAAAATGCAAAGGAAATGAACATATTTTTAGATAAGTACCATATACCAAAGCTAAACCAAGACCAGGTGAACAATCAAAATAGACCTATTAGTCGTGAAGAACTAGAGACTGTTATAAAAAAATCTCCCTTCCAAAAAAAGCCCAGGACCAGATGGCTTCAATGCAGAATTCTACCAGAACTTCCAAGAAGAGCTAATACCTATACTCCCTAATGTATTTCACAATATAGAAACAGAAGAGTCATTGCCAAATTCCTTTTATGAAAGCACAGTTTTCCTGATACCTAAACCACACAAAGACCCAACCAAGAAAGAGAATTACAGGCCTATCTCACTCATGAATATTGACGCAAAAAATTCTCAATAAAATACTGGCAAGCTGAATCCAAGAACACATTAGAAAAATTATCCATTATGATCAAGTAGGCTTCATCCCAGAGATGCAGGGCTGGTTCAACATACCCAAATCTATCAATGTAATCTACCATATAAATAAACTGAAAGAATAAACCATATGATCATTTCACTAGATGCTGAAAAAGCATTCAACAAAATCAACACCCTTTTATGATAAAGGTCTTGGAGAGATTAGGGATACAAGGGTCAGACCTAAATATAATAAAAGCTATTTACAGCAAGTCGACAGCTAACATTAAATTAAACGGAGAAAAACTCAAAGCCATCCCACTAAAATCAGGAACACAACAAGGATGTCCACTCTCTCCATACCTCTTCAATATAGTTCTTGAAGTTCTAGCAATAGCAATAAGACAACATAAGGGGATCAAGTGGATTCGTATTGGAAAGGTAGAAGGTAAGCTTTCGTTATTTGCAGATGATATGATAGTATACATAAGCGACCCCAAAAACTCTACCAAAAAACTCCTACAGCTGATAAACACATTTAGTAATGTGGCAGGATACAACATCAACTCCAAAAAAAATCAGTTACCTTCCTATACACTAAGGATAAGGAAGCAGAGAGGGAAATCAGAGGAGCATCCCCTTTCATGATAGCCACAAATAGCATAAAATGTCTTGGGGTAACTCTGTCCAAGGAAGTGAAAGATCTATTTGACAATATCTTTAAGTCTTTGAAGAAAGAAATTGAAGAGGATACCAGAAAATGGAAGGATCTCCCTTGCTCTTGGATTGGGAAGATCAACATAGTAAAAATGGCAATTCTACCAAAAGCAATCTATAGATTCAATGCAATCCCCATCAAAATCCCATCAAAATTCTTCACAGATCTGGAGAAGACAATAATCAACTTTATATGGAAAAACAAAAAAACCAGGATAACCAAAACAATCTTATACAATAAAGGATCATCTGGAGGCATTGCCATCCCTGACTTCAAACTCTATTAAAGAGCTACAGTATTAAAAACAGCTTGGTATTGGCATAAAAACAGAAGTCGATCAATGGAATCGAATAGAAGACCTTGACTTTATCCCACAAACCTATGAACACCTGATTTTCGATAAAGGAGTTAAAAGTATACAATGGAAAAAAGAGGGCATCTTCAATAAATTGTGCTGGCAAAACTGGATGTCAACATGTAGAAGAATGAAAATAGATCCATATCTATCACCATGCACAAAACTCAAGTCCAAGTGGATTAAAGACCTCAATATCAGTCTGACCACACTGAACCTGATAGAACAGAAAGTGGGAAGTACTCTACAACACATGGGCACAGGAGACCACTTCCTACATATAACACCAGCAGCACAGACATTATAGGCCCCCATTGAATAAATGGGACCTCCTGAGACTGAGAAGCTTCTGTAAAGCAAAGGACACTGTCACTAAGACAAAAAGGCAAGGCGGGAATGCAAACTTGTGCAACCACTCTGAAAAGCAGTGTGGTGGTTTCTCAGGAAATTCGGGATCAACCTAACCCTGGACCCAGCAATGCCACTCTTGGGAATATACCCAAGAGAGGCCCTATCATACAACAAAAGTATATGCTCAACTATGTTCATAGCAGCATTGTTTGTAATGGCCAGAACCTGGAAACAGCCTAGATGCCCTTCAATGGAAGAATGGATGAAGAAAGTATGAAATATATATGTATTAGAGTACTACTCAGCAGTAAAAAACAAGGACTTCTTGAAGTTTGCATACAAATGGATGGAAATAGAAAACACTATCTTGAGTGAGGTAAGCCAGACCCAAAAAGAGGAACATGGGATGTAC
>NW_026068278.1:83056-127804 GCF_014885135.2 Alexandromys fortis | reverse complement strand
GGGGGCGGGAAATGGGAGGCAGAAATATTTAATAAATAAATAAATAAATTTAAAAAATAAAAAAAGAAAATCAACATAAAAAACAGTGATTATTTTTAAAAATCAATTCTTTAAAAAAGCCAGGCATATACCTTTGTTTTTAAGGTGTTTGTCTAACGTGTGCAAGGTATTAAGGTCAAAAACCAAGTCCAAGTTAAAAAAGATCAGAATTGTAGACAGAAGGTTATAATTTCCCACATTAATAGACTTAAAAGAGGTGATCTCATGACTGCAGCGGGAAGGGCAGTCACTAGAGTAGAAAGAGCTGATGGAACAAGGTGGAGAGGGAACAAGTTCACAGTGCATTACAAGAGTTGTGTTCTAGATTCACATAATAGCAGTTTAGGAACTTGACACACTTCAGCTCTTGACATAGTTCCATGACATGACATCCATGAGATAGTTCTAGACATCTACAAACTATGAGTTCACTCCAGGAATAAGGAAAGGTTTGAATGAATGAAAAGCTCATTGCTTGTCTGCATATGTGTATGTTTGCATATGACTGTGGAGGCCACATGTTGACTCTCCTAATGTTGATTAGGAGAGTCTTCCTCAAATTCCCATTAACTTATTTTTTGACATAGGTTCTCACACTGAAACTGGAGCTCACATGTTTAGATATGTTAATAAGAATACTGTAACCTATAAAAGAAATAAATGTATAATGATTTTAAAGGAGAAATATTTTGGTAATTATGGATTTTTAAACCATTTATTGCCTAGATGAAAATGAAAGCCATGAGACAATTCCCTTCAATGTCCTCAAAATTCTTCCAGTTACGCAACTGCTCAATGTGTGAAAGATGAAGGACCTGGGAAGGAATGAAATAGAGAAATAGTAATCAGAACATATTTTGTGAAAATATTTTCAATAAATAAATAATTTTTAAGACTCTTCATATGAATGTCAAGAATAGTGATGCATGCATTTAATCCAGTTACATGGGGGCAGTGGCTAGAAAAGATTTCATAGTTCAATATCAGCTTGGTCTACATAGTGAGTCCAGCCAAATAAAATGTGCTAGTCAAAGAAACATAAGAAAGAAAGTCAGCCCTCTACCAGTGAATATGTTTTGGAATGTACATTTGATGGGAGACTGCATGTGTGTGTTTGTGTATGTGTGTTTGATAATGTGTTTGTGTGTTGTGTTGGGATATGTGACTCTATTTATAAGTGTGACTGTATGTTTGACTGTGCTTGCCATGTCTGTCCTCTTGCCAAAAGAATTTTAAATTATTCCAGACTATTATTTTTTATTTGATGAAAACCATACCCAAAGGCATCATGGGAAGAGAAGGGATAATATCATCTTAGGTCTCACAGATAATTATAGAGAAAAATCAAATCATGTAAGAAGGCAGGAGACTTAAAGTGGGGACTGAATCAAAAATCACACAAAAACAATGCTTACCAGCTCACTCTCCATGGTTGTTCATGGTTATACAACTCAGAAACACCTGTTCAGGAATGGCACTTTCTAATCTGCCTAAGCCTTCCAAAATCAAATTTTGAATCAAGAAAATGTCCTACAGTCTTCCCTGATACTAATCTGTTGCAGGCATTTTCCCACCTCTTACATTCTTCCAGCCTACCCTTCTTTAGTGTTCTCCGAGACTTGGGGGAACATGAATAATTCTGAAGTCTTTGATGTATTGATTGTGTTTATTAGATTTGTGCAACAAACACCTTAGCTCTCTTTGTAGCTGAGTGTTCAAGCCATTAAATATCACATCACCCATTCCCAGGTAGGCTTTATAATAATAGATACAAATAGTACTTATCGATAAAATATTTTCATTTATTGCTGCACTGGTTGTTTTTCTATTCTGTAAAATATACCTAACAGGAAGCCACGGCAGAAACAAAGAGTCTATTTGAGTGAAGGTGTTAGGGGCACAGTCCATCATGACAGGAAGGCATGGCACACAGGACTTCTCACACTGCACCTGCATTCTGATAGTAGAGAATAAATCAGAGAGAACTGGTGTATAAGAATTCAAGATGCACACCCAGTGACACAGTTCCTCCTGAGGTACTACCTCTCAAGCATCCCACAGCATTTCTAAAGAGAATCATCAGATAGAGAACATAGTTTATACATATGACCCATTTGAAGCAAGTCCACTTTCAAGTGACTACATATACTTAATTAGTGTTTTTTATTCAATTGAAGTTTTGATATTATTTACATCACCTGAGCAAAATGTAATGTAAATTATGAATTTTTAATCCATTCTTCGTATATATATAAAAAATAATGCCAAGAGTTCAATACTTAAATGCCTTTATAAATGGTCCTAAGACCTCTGCCTGTAATTATTTGGATCAGATGGATGCTGGGGAGACTCTCAGATGAGATGAGGGCAGGAAAACGGTGCTCAGAATACACTCTGTGGATAAAGAAACTACTTTCAGTGAAATTGAAACATTATATTTTAAAAATCTGTGTTTGACAGTCAGGCACAGTGCCACATACCTTTAATCTGGGCACTAGGAAGACAGAGGCAATAGTATGTCTTGAAGTTCAAGACCAGCCTTGTCAACAGTGATTCCAGGTCAGACAGAGTGGACCTTTTGAAAGTTCCATCCCTGGAACTATAAATGGAGATGTTTCTGAGTCTGGCTTTGGTGCTATGTGTCAGTTTTTGAGTGTGCATATATGACGGGTTGTGGGTTGTATGTGTGTAATGGGATTTGGGACTGCAACTGTGTTTGTAACTATTCTTTGTAAGTGTGTGTATTGGGATGTTACTTATCTGGGAGTGTGACTATGCGTGTGCCTGTGATTATGTGACTGCAAGTGCATGTGTGTTGGGATTGTGACTATATCTATAAATTTGAATTTTGGTATGTGAGTTATTGTATATTCAGATATTATAACTTATCTATAAGTGTTACTCTGTGTCATGTGTGTGTGTGTAAGTGTGTTTTGGAATGTGGAACTGTATGTGTAAATGTGATTCTGTGTGGCTGTGGTTGCAGTTGTGCACTCTATTACCTCTCCCACATCCACCCTCTCATCAGAAGCATTTTATGCCCAAGCTCTTCATATGTGAACTTCTGAGTCCTTAACACCATGTCCCAGGAACACCAAGTCCAGCCAAATCAAGGTCCACAGGCAGACATCTGATGTTTCACAAAGCTTCCCAAGACAGTGCTCATCTCTTCTCTGAGTCAAGATAAGTGTACCATAGTCTATGAATATAAAATCCATCTGTGCTGTGTTTTTATTGATTGTCTTCTAGAACTTTAGTACAAGTTAAATTCCTCAGGGGCAGAAGGAAACCACAATTAAGTGAAAGGGATTTATTGATATGTTATTCCAGGTCAAAATATAAGAAAATAATAAATAAAGGAAGGAAGTTTAAAAAAACAGAGACATTTGCAAATCCAAGAGGAGCCTCAGGCCTGCATTGGTCTCAGTAGTTGGAACAAATTTATTGTCATCACCTCAAAATAATATTTTAGATACACTGGCTACAGTACATATCTGCTCCCATGGCCTTGTCACATGCATGGCTGTAAGAGAGTGTAACTCATGGCAGTATGCAAAGAATGGGTGGACACCTTGGGTAAGATGGCAGGGAGCTGAGTGTCCAGGTGTATTCTCATTTGTGTTCCTTATGCAGGTCACAGGGAATATGGGGCAAGAAGCAGGTATGGACCATATATAACAACAATGTATTACAGTAACAAGCTCAGCAAGACAAGAACAAATCCTAGTTATGATAACAGGGAATGAAGCAGGGAATGTTCTTGAGTCACCCATGAGAAAGGAAGTTTGAAAACATGAGATGATATCTGACACTGGCCTTAGGTCTCAAAAATAAATATCACAACCTACAATAGTGAAGAGGCTGACACATTGGTTCAATAGTGTCATGAATGTTATGGGAATGACTAAATCTTTCTTATTGGATTTAAGGCCCACTCCCCAAAACTTGAAATTATATCTGGTTCCAAGAACCATACCAGGAACCCATGACATGATAGATCATAAGCTCTAGGAGAGAATTTAGCACTATTATTCTGTTAAATGAACATTATATTAAACAAATCCTTAAAGAATTTAAAATTTATACTATATATCATTGTATTTCTTCAGCTAAATCAAAACTTTGATTTTTGGAGGTATTAATTAATACAGAGACCTAAAACTAGTCCACATTTAGAGAATAGGAGGCCTTGAAGTCTTTAATCTAAATGGGACATTTCAATCATTTCTTCACTTTCCAAGATTTGGGGATCAAAAATAGAAGAGAAATAAAAAGAGCTTTAAGGGGCAGAACTTAGGGATGATGTCATTGAAACAGTGTTTTCCAGGCATGGCAATGCTGCTACACTTGTGAACTCACAGCAGCTGTAACTACATGCACAAGATCACACTAACCGCCATAGCATGGGATGCCTAACTCAGGACTCACAGCATCTGTAACAGCATTCACAGGATCATATGAGCCAATAACTTAGCATGGGATGTCTCAATCATGAAGTCACAGCAGCTGCAACTGCATGCACAAGATCACACAAGACTGAGGGGCCACTGGCATGGTGTTGAAATAAGAAGCGGCGGCGGGGCTGCGTCCCCAACACCCCGGCCGCTTGGCTAGCTCATGCCCGAAATAACAACACACAAACTGTATTCATTTAAGAACTGCTTGGCCCGTGAACTCTAACCCTTACAGGCTAATTCTCGCACCTGGACTAGCCCATTTCTAATGATGTGTGTAAGCACCCCAAGGTGTGCTTACCGGGAAGATTCTAGCCTCTGTCCATCTTCATCGCGTGTGCCTCAGAGAGCAGAGCTATCGCGTCTACCCGGGAGAGCTGAGCATGGCGTCTCTTCGGGAGCAGAGCAGAGTCTGACCTCACTTCCTCTTCCACCCAGAATTCTATTCTGTTTACTCCTCCCATCTATGTTCCAAGCCATGAGGCCAAGCAGCTGGTTTATTATAACTTAACCAATGAAATCAACAGATTGATATATGACACTCCCACATCACTTCCCCTTTTTCTGTTTAAACAAAAAAAAGAAGGCTTTAACTTAACATAGCAAAATTACATATAACAAAACAGTTATCAAGTAAAAATTACAATAATCTATATCATAACTAAGAAAAACTATAACTATAGCTAACTATTCTTAACTCCATCAAACAGTCCAGAAAGATACAATATTACCTAAACAAATAAGAAATAAGCAAACTCTCAAACTCTAGAAATGACAGAGACATCTCACTGCCTGGACAGTCACCCAAAGTTCCTCTGTACCGTTGGGGCATCCATCTTCAGCCTAGAGGCCCATAGTTTCCAGCAGACATTTCCACAAAGCAGGAACTTTCAAAGGCAGTCACTATCTGCTTGTCCTGAAGAATGTCTTGCAGACTCTTTCATGAATCAGGAACCCCGAAAGATCATCTCACCTTTAGGCAAGTTCAGCAGTCCTCTCTCTGCGGGTTCTCTGTGTCCAGTTTATGCAATAGTCCAGGCAAGAGCAGTTTCTTGCCCAAATGGCTATCAAACTCCATAAGGATCCTCTTCGATGCCCATCTTCCTCTTGAAGTAGATTGGTGCTGCCAGGAGCAGAGTGTCTCATTGTCATGAAAAGTCCTAAGTTATTAAAACATTTAAAATGCCATATTCTCTAGCCTTTGAAAGATATGAAGAATGCCTATCTAAAATATATCTATGCACATCTAGAAAATCTTAACTAACATAACTACAAGCTTAACTACTATTAATGATTATTCATTAACAACCTATATACATTCAAAATTGACCTTAAATCTCTATCAATAAAGCAAAATCTATACTAATGCAAATTATTCATATCTATATCATATCCCCCTTTAAATGTAAAAGAACATTTATAAACAATATTTGGGAACATGGGCGTAGTTTTTTCTCTCCAAACTGCTTCCTGCTGAATGGGGGCGTCGTTAATTAGGTCTTTCATGGTATAACCTGTGTGCTAGTTTCATCTCAGTTGGCAGTTGAGCGAAGCAATTTTCTGAAGGTATTCACAGCAACCGTTCAGGAGGGCGTGGTCCATCATACCATATCGGAATAGAAGAAATGAACAGGGTCTCATCCTCTGTGAAAACAAAATAGGAAACTCCTTTCGAAAGCATCATGTCCTTAGATCCAAATTTCAAAGTCAAGGCATCAAAATCTCTACGATGGATTAGTTCAGCAGCATTTATAAACAAATATCTTTTGGCAGCTGTTGCTCCTTCCTCAGCATTCAAACAATTCAAAGAGAGCATAATAGTATACAGTATCAAGATTCTCTGTGTATTTTCCATCTTTGTACGCTTTATTTTAACCTCTATTTCGTTTATTTTTACTTTTATTTTATATTCTCTGTATCTCTTTGACCTGGAATAACTCTGTAGACCAGGCTCTCCTTGAACTCTCAGAGATCCGCCTGTCTCTGCCTCCCAGGCATTGGGATTAAAGGTGTTTGCTACCACACCTTGAACTCACAGAGATCTGTTTGTCTCTGCCTTCTAGGCACTGGGATTAAAGGCGTGTGCTACCACACCTTGAAGTCACAGAGGTCAATCTCCCTCTGCCTCCCAAGTGTTGGGATTAAAGGCGTGTACTACCACACACAACTTCTCTTTTTCTTACTTTTTTTTTAAAAACTTTTAACTTTTAGCTTGCATATATTTTTAACACACTGTAAATCATTTAAACATTTTCTTTATCTTTGAATCTCTTTACTGTATATCTCTCTTTTTCTGACCACACGAGCCTTTAAATTACTGAGCAATATGAGTAGGATTAAAGCCGTGGCTTTGCCAGCTAGATCCAGTCCATTCCTTAGCTTTCCAGCCTCATGGCTGAGGTACCGGTTGTAGCCATGTTTACTGCCACAACTCTATGGCATTTCAAGGTCCCTGCCAGCAAGCGAGCTTCAGCAGCCTGTGCTTGCAAACCACACGAACCGCCTGCGTAAAAGAGTCAGAGTTTGCCGTGGCAGGACAGCCCAGAAAGCCGGCATTTTTAAACGGCACAGCTTTTTTCCTGCTACAGCTGAAAATCGAAAAGCATGCGTTCAGCTTTTCGTCAACACCATTTAAGTGTTTTGTGGCAGGACCTCTTAATGAGCTGCAGGGTTTTGCAGCTGAAGCTGAGTCAGGAAGCCTCTCTTAGATGAGAGTGCTTGCTTGCCTCTAGCAAGCAGAGGAGACCCGAGAAACTGCTGCTACCAAGAAAACATGCTTTACTCTTTCCCAAGCTTTTTCAGGCTTTCTGTGGATTCAGTTGTCCACACGTCTGGGCGCCATCTGTTGAAATAAGAGCGGCGGGGCTGCGTCCCCAACACCCCGGCCGCTTGGCTAGCTCATGCCCGAAATAACAACACACAAACTGTATTCATTTAAGAACTGCTTGGCCCGTGAACTCTAACCCTTACAGGCTAATTCTCGCACCTGGACTAGCCCATTTCTAATGATGTGTGTAAGCACCCCAAGGTGTGCATACCAGGAAGATTCTAGCCTCTGTCCATCTTCATCGCGTGTGCCTCAGAGAGCAGAGCTATCGCGTCTACCCGGGAGAGCTGAGCATGGCGTCTCTTCGGGAGCAGAGCAGAGTCTGACCTCACTTCCTCTTCCACCCAGAATTCTATTCTGTTTACTCCTCCCATCTATGTTCCAAGCCATGAGGCCAAGCAGCTGGTTTATTATAACTTAACCAATGAAATCAACAGATTGAAATATGACACTCCCACATCAGCATGGCACCGGGATTTATCTCTAATGTATCTACTGGTTTTTTGGGATCCTATCCTCTTTGGATGTACACCTTGCTCAGCCTAGATATGGTAATGAGGGCCTTGGAACTTCCACAAGGCAATGTGCCTTATTTTCTGAGGATTAGATGGGGGTAAGGTGGGAGGGTGTGTGGAGGTAATGGGAGCAGGGGAGGACGTGGGAACTTGGATTGGTAGTATTTAAAAAAAAATGAATAAATTTAAAAAACTAAATAAGTGAAGGACTCCACCAGTTCTTAGTAGGATGAGAAGTTGGTCCCAGATGAAGTTGCCTACCAAGTTACTTGATATTTACAAGTGTTCCTTAATCATTTGCTTTCTGAATTTATTGTTTTGAGCCTCAGTTATATAGTTTATATTATTTTCCTTTTTTCATTAGGATCTCTACGTATGATATTATTTCATCCACCTCCTCCCAAATCTGGCAAGCATGGGGGCCGTATCAACCTTATACTTATTTAAGCACAGTTAATGCTGCCCATATGTGCATTGTGTGAACCCATATACTGCAATATTGGAAGCATACCTGTGACCATACCCTCAAAAAAAAGGGACTATGTCCCTTGTCCAGAAAATACATTTCCACCTGCTCCTCTATAAGAAGTAGGGTCAATGAATTATCAGCCCTATCTATACCAGGCTGGTTTGGCCATAGTTAGGATTATACAGACAACAGCAGCCATTATGAGGCCATGATTGTAATATCCATGACATGTCCAGAAGACAGCATTCCACAGCACCCCTCCCTGTGTTCCACTCCTCACATTCTTCTCACGTCCTCTTCATCAGTGTTCTCTGAGCCTTGGAGGATGTTGAATAATTTTGAAAATCTTATATCACACAACATACTGAAGATTGGGAAGGACATTTTCTGCCTTATTGAAAATCCAGATTGTGTGTTTGAGACTCTGTGCATGTGGTTTTCTGACTTCTGTTTGGTAGGCTCGGAAATAGAATGGAAGTCAAGACAGGAAAAGACATTTTAAGTGAGAGGCAAGAAGGAAGGAAATGGCACAGGTTAGGACAGATGTTTTAATTGAAATGTTGGGTGTAATGAGAGAAAGGGGATGAGAGAGTAGAAAGCATGAAAATTCAGGAAAATAAAAACAGTCATCTGACAATACTAATCTGAGGCCAAAGTTCTGTGTTTTGTTATAAAAACGTATTAAGTGCCTTCATTATGTTGATATAAATATGCAGAAATAAAAAATGACATAAGACAACATCAAGACAACCATGAGTTGCCTGGTATCAAGTTGGGGAAAAAGAAAGGCACAGTGGGAAGTAGAAAGTGAACTTAGGAAAAATTTCAGAATGCAAAAGATTACATGCTGCAAATATAAATATATCTCCATAGCAATCTGATAGGAAGAAAGACAACCAGAAGGAATGTCTCATTTGTAAACTTCCGGGGAGCATAGGACAGCATTTCTCAGAACTGAGGAAAACCAAAAAAAAAAGTCTCAAGTGTTCCTTTCACAGAGAAGGGGTTTCACCTAGAGGCAGGTGTCACTCTAGGCAAATTCCACCTCAGGAAGAAGGACATGTCCAGCAGAGACAACAAAGGGAAGGACAGAGATAATATCTAGAAACACAGCAGTGTGGAGCTTTTCAATTTCACATTGATCCTAAAGAGACATGACAGTGTGGAAACACAAACATTTCTATGCATATGGTGAAAAGGGAACTAAGTACAGTGTAGAGAAGCCCTAAGAAGGAAAATGTTTACGCAGAGCTACATTAATGCTTCAATTTCTGTAACTGTCATCAGTGTGTATGATGACTTATATCTGCTGAGTACTGCCTTCTGCCCAGGTCCAACTACAGAGCTTGCTATAGCAGGAAGATATGTAAATATGACTTATTTGTTTCCATAAAAACTATGCCTGTCCTGACCCTGCAGCTCTGGCAAGGGAGACACACACTGGATTCCCAAGTCCTTCCAGTCAGGGTTCAGTGCTCAACACAGGCCACTCTCCATGGACTTAGGGCTAATACTGGTTTTCTCTGTCCTTATTTTAAAAGGTAATTCACAAAGATGAGATGCTGTGTGTTGTGTGTACATGAGAAAGAGAAAAAAATGTCTTTTGTGTCAGTTTTCTAACCAGAATTCTCTGTGTTTATAGGTGTCCAGTGTGAAGTACAGTTGCTGGAGTCTGGGGGAGGCTTAGTGCAGCCTGGAAAGTCTCTAAAACTCTCCTGTGCAGCTTCTGGATTCACCTTCAGTAGTTATGCAATGAGCTGGGTCCACCAGGCTTCCAGGAAGGGTTTGGAGTGGGTGGCAACCA
This sequence comes from Alexandromys fortis, assembly GCF_014885135.2. Classification (NCBI taxonomy): domain Eukaryota; kingdom Metazoa; phylum Chordata; class Mammalia; order Rodentia; family Cricetidae; genus Alexandromys; species Alexandromys fortis. The sequence goes on along the minus strand of NW_026068278.1, from coordinate 117,696 downwards.
TTGTTATGGTGGAAGTAGCACCTACTATACCGACGCTGTGAAGGGCCAGTTCACAATCTCCAGAGACAACGCCAAGAACACACTGTACCTGGAAATGAGCAGTCTGAGGTCTGAGGACACAGCCATGTATTACTGTGCAAGAGACACAGTGAGTGAATGCTACTGTGAGCTCAGACACAAACACCCCTGTGGGTAACACAAGACCAGCATGGGGCGCTGAGAGTACTTAGAAATCTGGGTGACAGAAGAACCTGCTTAGAGAAGCAATGGAAGACTGAACTTCTCAGTGTTTGCACTGCCTCTCCATATCACACTTAGCAATTTTCTCTACATGTATAATGTGTAGTAATCCTTGAATGTCCATTTTTTTTTCCAATTTCTTTTTCCTATTGGGTTGTGTGTGTGTTATTTATTACAGTGTTTCTCCTTGTTTCCCTTTAACTCTATCTGTCTACCTGTCTCTCTCAATGTCAATCTCTGTCTCTGCCTCTGTCTCTCTCTGTCTCTCTGTCTCTCTGTCTCTCTCTCTCTCTCTCTCACACACACACACACACACTTTCTCTCTAACTCTCTCTGTTTGTGTGTGTGTTTATGTGCTGACATATGATGATGAACAGCTTCTGTGTTTCTCTTTTCAATGTGTGACAGACACTGTTACTCATATGTGCAGTCTGCTCTCATTTTTACCTTTTAATTCAGGTGTGTGAGTGGAACATGAATAGTGAGATTCTAGCACATGCTGTGGTTCAGCTACACAGTAGTCTTGAGAAGGTCATGGAGTCCAGACTCAGATAGGGGTCACCAGCTGAGGGAAAAGTTTCCTTCTACTTCTCCTTGTCCTCTTCCTTCTGTTTTCTTTATTTGGTTTGATTTATCCACAATACCCCAACATTCTTGAGATCCATGCTAAGTAAAATGATCCTTTACAGAATCAGTTATAAGTGCTGGGCATCAAGGAAAAAGAATTTCTGTTCCTCGTGTATTTGTTAGTAGTCCGTAAATGCAGGCTTCAAAAATTATTTTCAGTAGAATAATGTGATGTTTTAAAAGATTGATCTCAACTTGAAGCTCTGTGGTAAAGTGTGTTGGGATCATGTGAAATGTCTTAAGTTTAAGAACCAAACTCTCTTGAAAGTAGGAATTAAGCACTTAGGAAAATATCATTTCTTACTTTGAGAGACTTAAATGAGCAATTCTCATTGCTGGAGAAGAAATGGAAGTCCTCAGATTAGGAAATGCAGTTGTAAAGTTGTAGAGAAGGAACAAGTCTACAGGAGTTCATCTCTTGACTTCCATAGCAAGCAGTTCATCCAAGGTATGCAACATCCATGACACAGTTTTAAATGACTATTAACTGTGGATACAATGCAGGGTAATGAAAATGTTTGGATGTCTTGAAACCTAACTGTCTAGACTGTGTGTGCATTGTGTATGGTTTGCACATGTATCTGAAGGCAAGAGTTGAGACTGAGTATGTTTATTGGTTCATTTCTACCTTATTTTTGAGACAGGATCTCACAGTGAACCTGGAGCACAAATGTGCAGATATATTCTTGGGATGGCAAGTTTTAGAGAACCTCCAGTTACAACCCCCTCCAGTGCTGGGATTATAGGATAAACAATCACACACAGTTTCTAATCTAAGTGTTGTGGATCAAGCTAAGATACTAATACTGGATGGCAGGCTTCTTACCACTGAGCCAACTGTTGAGCCCTAGATACTATCACTATACATTGATAAAAGAATTGTAATATATAAAAGCAAGTACATGTATTGTAAAAAAATTTAAAAGAGAAAATGCATTGCCAATTATGGATTTTTAAACTATTAACTGTCTATATGAAAATGAATGATGTGAGTCCTCATAAATAACCCTTAAAAATTGCCATTATGGAATTCTGGAAACGGTGAAATGGGTAGGATTTGCAAAAGAAAGAGAATGTAAATAATTATCAGAATATATTGTATTGAAAGTTTTTCAAGGTAATAAATTCTTTAATTATCGACCACAGTGTATTTGATGGTAGGGCATGGTGAAATACAGTGTTAATACATTCAATATAGAGAGAGAAGCAAAAAATTCTCTCATACCTTGATCTATTTGGAAAGTCTCCACCACCTAGATAGATGACCCTGTCAAAAATGAAAAAAATTCATCCCTGCTAACAGTGAATGTGAGAGTGTTTCTGACTGTGGGTGTGAAGGATTGGTATGGGACTGTATCTGGAAGTGGGAATCTCATTCTCTTTGTGTGTATCTGTCTGTGTATGTGGGAAATGTGTGGCTGAGTTTGCAGAGAGTTGAAAATGACTGATGAAACATTTAATAATAAAGATCCACCTCTCAAATAGAAGATCATTGTAAATAATGTGTGACTTTACCATCAACTCATTCCCTTTGAAATGACTTTTGCTTAGTGAATTCCTTCTAGGCAGATTCACAGAAATAGAAATCCAGAAATCAAGAGAGAAATCAAGACAGAATACAAATGCAAACTATCTCTGCAGTAGACAATGTCAAAAATATGTGAAGAATAAGTTGATCTATACCAATTTTCCAAATGTAGTATCAGAAATGTGTCTTTATTTCTCTGATATTCCTTTCCTGAATTTTGTAACCACAATGAAAATATCAGACAAACCCAAGATGAGACAAACTAAACATGTCTGAAAAATATTCTTCATCTTACTGCACATAGCGAATAAGGAGAACTCAGCACTCATAGGGTTTGTTCCCCATCAGTATTTGGAAGGATGACTGTCTGACCTATGTTCTAGCTTCCCCACTGCCACTCACAGTAAATATAATGTGCACAACAAATTGAGGGACATAAAATGTGGGATTCTAATAAAGGAAGTGGTGAATATTCTTTGGAATCTGACAAGGCAGGTTGGGTATAGCTCATTTCCCTTCCCTGGTGATTGACATTACTAAGGCATGGGACAAAGCCCTTCAGTCCCTTGTCCTCTATGATTATCTTCACCACAAGGCAAACAGTTCCCAATGTTCAAGTATACCCTGCTTCCATGTCTTGTCATCATATAGGTTTCTATGTCTTTTGATTACTTCATCTCACATAATGCTCAAGCCTGGCTGGATGCTACTTCTTTTCATGAGGTGTTTATATGAACCACAAAAATTTTATATACAAGAATACATGGCCAACATTCTCACTCCTATGTGAGGATCCAAAGAAAATGACATTTTTAATTAAAATAGATTATTGCATTTCAATTATTATTTCCATATACTACTGTTATACTGTTGAACTCTCTATATGTGAAGCCTGAGGTATCAAATCTCACAGAGATGCCCACAATTAATTGTGATTGTAGCTATCACATACCTATAATTTTCACTTAATTGTTTTCAGTATGGCAATTTTCCATAAATAAAAGTGGGCACAGAAGTTACACTGGTTATATTTCTGTAAATTAATTTATTGAATAATGTGGCCATGGATGTGGACATGTATTACTGTGACTGACACACAGTGAGGGAAATCCAATGTGAGCCTGCAGAATGCTCCTCTTCAGAGAAACTTGGAAACAGGATGGGATGCAAAGGACCAACAGGAGTTAGAAGACAATTAGGGGTCACTTCAGAAATATGGAAGTTGTAGACTATGCTGCTTTAATTTTAAAATGTGAGGTTTCTTCTTTTAGTCAAAATGGCCAGTTAAGGTTTCTATCAACTGTTGAAGCCTATCAAGCTTCCTATTTTTCCCAAGCTAGAACCAATGGATTACCCACAAATCAAATCATCTGAGCTATACATTTGCTTCTTCTTGTCAGACAGATTGACACATGATTTTATATGTTACATGTATTTACATATAAATTTCCACTTAATTCCATTCAATACATTATGTGTGTGTGTGTGCGTGTGTGTGTGTGTGTGTGTGTGTGTAAATGTGTATTTTAAGAGGATACTGTAGGTTAGGACACTTGTTAAGTGTAAGTTCACTAAGTATGCTTAGGAATTTACAGTAATCTATAATTTTTTGGAATTTCTTTGGAAAAACTATTTGTAGCCTGAATTAATGTTCCTTTCACAAGACATCTTGAAAAGTTAATATTCATTCTTTTCTTATTCTAAACCTACAGGACTTAGAAGTGTTCACCTCATTATCATTTCTGACAATTCACCTTTATTTATTTCCTTCTTTGTAAAATTTACATTGCACATCAAAACACAAAGGACTGGTTCCTCTTCAGCTGTGTCCTGAACCTTGAGATCACAAAATTCTCAGCCTCCAGTGTGCATGTTTCACCAGATGTCAGCTCCAGTCCTTGTCCCCTCTATCATCAGTTTTTATCATAGACAGCTTCAGTGACACCAGCAGTGAGTGTTGAAGGTTTGGAGAGATACAGAAGTGTCTAGATTTTTAGAATCTTGATATTATGACTTATAACAATGAATTGAGCAGAAATTCATTCACAAAGCAGAAAGTAGCTTATTCAGTCTCATGTTACCCAGGCTCAGGCTGAGGATCAGAATTCATGACTGCTGGGGACTAGGTATGAGCAGGGAGAAACACTTAAACAATTTGGTTAGACCTAAAATATACCAAAGCCAATAACTAGAGATTCTAATTCTAAGCATTTACATTACGATAAAAATATCCATGACAAGATATTGAGATTCTAACACTATATCCCGAATCTCTCATAGTTTAATACCAAATGGTCTAGACAGTGAGGGCAAGCCAAACAGAGTGAGACTTAAAAGAAAGGGGAAAGTTAGCTAACACTTTAACTTCTGAATATGAGTTTTTGCGTGTGGAGGATATGATGTGTATGTGTGTTTGTGTGTGTAGGTGTGTGTGTGTGTATGTGTGTGTGTGCGCACGTGTAGGTGTATGTTTGGATGAGTGACATATGTGTGTCTTTAATTGAAATTGGGAAAGCTGTCACTGCCTCCACATCCATTCTTTCATCAGAAATAACTGAAATTATTCTAGTTTTTAATTCTGCACATGTCATGGCTATCATACCTAAGCATAATCGGAAGGTAAAGGTTTCTGTCATCTTAAATATTACAGTCCATCGTGTAAGTATATCAGTACATGAAATCAGAACAGGAAACTGGACATAGGAACTGAATTGAAAATCATAAAGAACCCTGTTTATTTCCCTGAACTCTCTGATTGTTCAGCATGCTTGCTTATACAAACTAGGAACAACTTCCCATGGATGCCCCATCCTGTCTATCTAGACCCTACCCCATCAATCATTGCTCAAGAAAATGACTGCACAGTCATTCTTCCAGAACAACCTGATGGAGGAAAATTTTCCAAATGAAATCCCTTCTTCCCTAATGACTGGGCCTTGTATTATTTCCATGGAATTCTAACCACACCGCAAATGTACAAGCTGGCACTTCCATTATAAGACACCCCACTGTGTATCCATGTGTTCACTAGACATAAGTAAACAAATAACTGATAAAAGTCTTATGGATAAGAAACTACTTATCAAGTAGAATGTAATTATATGTAATAGGAAAATTACCATGAATTCTTATCCTTTATGAAATATTTGCTTATTTTCTTCCTTTAGGGATGCATGGATAAGGGAAATCCAATGAGCAAGAAAGTAAAGATTACAGGCACAAATTATCTCTGAAACGACCAGAGGCCAAGTTCTCCAATATAGTACAAGAGATACACATTTACTTAGGTAAAACTCCTTTCCAAAATTTTGTTAACATAATAAAAATATAACCCAAGATGAAACATTCTGTGAATAATGTCTGAGAATTATTCTACCATTCAGAACAAAGAACATGTGAAACACAGCCCTCATAGTGGAAGTGAACATCAGAGCTTGCACAAGATGGCTGAATCCCTAATGTTAAGACCTGTCTCTACCATTACCACTCTAGTACAAAGATTATGCACACACAAATAAGGGATTTAAAATGTTAGATCTTCAATACTAAGAAATAGGAAGACATCTTCTGAATGCTTATTGATCAGTGTGGGTGGAGTTCTGCACTTTATTTTCTTTATAGTTTGCATTACCAAGGCATGGATGGATGAGAGTTCCACAAACTCTTGTTCTCAATTGTGATCTGCAACTCAAGGCATGGAGTTCCCCATATTCATATCTGTCTGCCTGTCCACTTTTTGTAATGATTCCCATTCCCTTCCTTATATTTAACGTTCAATAACATAACTCTCAAGACTAGTTGCTTACTACAGTGCTTCATGAAGTTTTATTGACAACCAAATTTCCCATCCCCTATTAATGCAATAATTATATATAAAAACTTGGAGTTTTCTTTATTACTGGCTTAAAAGAGAGATAAAAGGACATAAAGAAATGTAGACTGGCATAAATTATGAGGTACTAAAACTCAATATTGTGTTCCCAAATGAGAAAGTAATAGGTTGAGCCACATGATGTAGGAACCAAATGAGTCTCTTGGGTTTCCTCTCAAATACACACTTGAAATCACACATAATAATGTTAGTAAACTTCTTCTTCACAAGTTATCTTTTAGACAAGTGATCAGAATAAGAATAATTTCACTGACACCAGAGAATAAATGTTAAGTCATTCATTAAAATAGGGTTTCTGATGACCTGTTTCATCAGAGGTCCAATTGCATACTGAATTCTTGCTGCAATTTATAAAGATATAAAAATGCATTTAGGATGTAGTACTCTGTTCTGCCTGCACTGTGTGAATGTGGACTCACTTAGTATAAACACTCCCATGTTTTGCTGGTCAGTTCTGCACAGTGTGATTCATACTAATTCCCATTTGTCATGGTTTGGAAACACAGACAATAACAAGAAAATGTTCCTGAGTTCCCATGTTAAAATCCTCTAAGAAACATAGGACAAATATCATTCACATGAGGGAAGTGGAAACCAAGTCCTGTGCTTTCTTTTATCTCCTCAAGAACCTTCCTCAATGCAAAGCAGCCCTCAGGCTCACTATAAAAGCCCAGGCCCAGCTGAGAGGCCCCATCTCCTTCTCACTGGAGCTTCCAGCAAAGCATGGCTGTCCTGGTGCTGCTCCTCTGCCTGGTGACATTTCCAAGTTGTAAGTGTTTCAGGGTTTCAGGAGAGGGACCCAGGCATGTCACCTATCTGATTTATGATTGATCATGATGTTGCTTGTCTCCAGGTGTCTTTTCTCAGGTACAACTGAAGGAGACAGGACCTGGCCTGGTGCAGCCTTCACAGACCCTGTCTCTCACCTGCACTGTCTCTGGATTCTCATTAACCAGCTATCATATGCACTGGATTCGCCAGCCTCCAGGAAAGGGACTGGAGTGGATGGGAATAATATGGAATGGTGGAAGCACAGATTATAATTCAGCTCTCCAGTCCCGAATCACCATCAGCAGGGACACCTCCAAGAGTGAAGTCTTCTTAAAACTGAACAGTCTGCGCACTGAAGACACAGCCATATATTACTGTGCCAGAGACACAGTGAGGAAACTCCAATTTGAGCCTACACAAAAAAACAACCAGACATCTGGGACCAGCAGAGGGCACTATGAACCAACAGGGACTCCCGAAAAACAAAAGTAAGGTTCACTCTAGAGGCTAAGAAGTTCAGAAATAGGCTACATGATTTTGAGTTTTACTAACAGAACTTGTGGTTTCCTCTTCCAGCCAAGCATATTCTGAGGCCCCTCTCATTTGTCATACTATATTCAACCTTCTATGTGATCATAGATCATTTTTTCTACATACTCTCTATGTATTCCAATTGATTCTGATTACCATAAAGAATGGCATCTAATTTAATATATTTTGTGTTGTGGTGAGTGTGTATGTGTTTGTTTGCCAATTGAGATTTTAAAAGGAGTCTGAAATTGTGACACTTGTTGTCTTAAACTTCAATGAAAAGTTGGGAAAATTTTGAATATTTTTAATTTATTCTCTTTGTTTTTGCATGTGATGAAGAAACTGCAGCTTCTCTGTCAAATTCACTTTCTAAGGGTAGATTTGAAAATGAAATATACAATATTTTCTTCTTCTAAACCAAGAAAACTTAAAGGAGTATACTTGGTTATCATTTGTGAAGAGTTCTAATTTTAAACATTTGCATCTTGTCAAAAATTAGTATGCACCTTAATTCTCAAGGAATTATTCCTCTGTAGGCATATTTGCATCCCCTCAATGTACAAAATTCTCGGCTACCAGTGTGCACATTCCATCTGGTGTAAGCTCCATTCCTGCTTCCAAATGTTACCATACCTTCCCATAGCAAATAAGTTTTATGAAAACTGAGTTTCAGTTTGTGATTTGTTGATGGTGTTACTGCTTATGTAGGCTCCCAGAGTTGCTCTATTACTCAGGCATTCTGTGTTGCTGATGATGAAGAGCCTAGTGTCTCATGTGTGAGCTAGAAAAGTGTCATCCTGAGCAGCAATGTTGACTGTGGGCTCCATCTTAATGGATAATCAACTTGAGGCAGCCTCCAAAAGGAAAAGAAAATGTCCTCATCTGAGGCTGAGGCCTCTCTGGAAACTCTGGCACTGACACCAGTAGTCCAAGATTATGCCTAGAGAACAGACTGACTAGATTATTGGAATCCAAAAATGAGGACACATAACTTGAACTGAACAACTCCACATGATGCTTAAAGAAAAGGATCCATTGTTAGGTTACCTTGACTCAAGCCAAGGAGCAGCCAAAACCGGTCATGGGAAACATGATTAACAGGCCAAATCTATTAAACAAAGTTATTGGATAAAATATGTTAACATCAAGAGCTCCAATTTCCAGTGACTTCAGTTTTTACCAAAAACATGCATGACATGTTAGTGATATGCTAATACAATGTACAAATGGACGTTCCATAGACCATACTCAAGTAAGAAAATGACTGACCAAATAACTGAAGACAGAAATCCACTATTCTAAAGTGTGGCAGAGGTATCAATAATGCATGGAGATACCCTTGGAATTTCTCCTCTTTATCATGTCCTCTCATTGTTTCTAGAGTTACAAATAAAAGAGGCACACAGACGACATGAGTGTAGAAACCTGGCACACACTTTATCATCCAAAACACAAGAGATAGGGTTTATAGCATGTGTGTTTGATAGTGTAACCAAACTGACATGTGACATAGGTTCCTGTGATATTTTTCCCTAATTCTGACATATGAACAATTACCACCTTAGTGAGAAGTGTCAAGTAAGTAAATGTAAATGACTATTTTATAAAACATGTGTAGGTTTTTTTGTGAAATGATTATATAAAATAAGTGATGGACCCTACCAGTTCTCAGTCAGTCAGGCTAATGGTCTCAGATCAATTGAAGCCTGGTAGCTTCAAATCTGACATTATATTTTCCTACTTTAAATCAGATTATATGCATTCTTACTATTAAGTTGTTTGAGTAATTAATAAATGTATTCATTATTTACTTAATGGTAAAATTTAAAACTTTGAGACTGCTAAAATATTCTAATTAATCAGACAGACTCCATAAATTTGGTAAATAGTTGATCCACATTATAGTAATGAAATTAAGAGTTTAATAATTATATGATACACATTTTTTTACCTTTTAGATTTAAAGTTTAAATAAAGTAACCCATAATCTAATAGTGCAAAACAGAAACATGGATTTGAGTTGACATTTAACAAGAATCCTCAGTAGAGCACTGTGCGAGCTAATACTACCATACATAGGTGCCGTAGGATATCCTCCAGCCAGTAGTTATCCGCCCACTAGGGTGTGGTCTCTTATACTATTTATGCCGATGTAGAGCATGCATTTGGCTTCTTTTCTGGCTGTGGGATTCGTTTTCTAATCTCTGTTCTACCAGAGGGTTCTGATTTATAAGTCTACCCTTAAATAAATAAACATCTATTTCTCAGTTCTGAGCTAGTGTGGGATTTTGTTTAAGTGTCCTTCATCTGGTGCCCATGTGGTTTTGGACACCATACCTACCATGTGGATAGCCTAACATCATAGCCAGTACACTGCCTAAGCAGTCTCCCAACCCTGCCTGTTTGACTTGTTTTTACCTAAGAAGCTTTTTGTAGAACCCCACCACAGCAGAGCTTACTGCGTGCGGCAACTTGGAAATTTCCCAAACACAAGCACAAATTCCTCATTTCCTGGTGCAGTGCCCTGGCGCAGTTCCCTGTCACGTGGTGATTTGTACAGCTTCTGCTTTCTGCTCCCTGCCCAAGAGTTTTGGGTTTCTTAGTACATGTATAGAATTGATTTAATTGTTTTTAATTTGTCTAGCAAAGCATATTTCTCAGTATTTAACCAACATCAAGCCAGGAAACTAAAGTAGCTCAGGATCGTTCCTGTCATCACCATGAATTTCCACCCAAGACATCTGCTGTAAAATAAAGATTATAGTTTACTGGATCGCATAACATATGCTATGTGGATAAAATGGAAGACTATAGTAATATAGAAATTTTAGTAACTTTTTTGCTAATATGGTTTGTATTATGTGAGGCTTATATGGTTATGGTGATAGTTCAATCTATTGGGTATTGGGACTCAGTTTTTTTTTCCTTCATATTCTATCATTCAGGAAGAATATGACAATTTTAAGAATGATACAGTCTTTACAGATTAGTAATGAACAGCTAATTGACAGGATTAATATCATCGAAAATCAAAAGTTATCTGAAAAATTAATACTATTAAAAATATGACATTAATTTGACAGACAAAATGAATCCATGTCTAAGAATACTGAGAAGTTATCTAAAAGAATTCATACTTTTGAATTTGACAGTCAAAATTTGTTAAAAAGTTATGTTAGCAGATGGAATTTCTCTCCACGATGGAAATCTGCATACTATTCAAGTAATGTTGAAAAAATAAGATGTTATCTTTAAAGGGGAAACATCAGATCTTGGAATCACATATGCAGAATGAGGGCCAGAGGCTAGGTGCCTCAATGAAATCACTAGAAATATATAGAGGCCACGAAATTCAGGCTTTACAAAAGGCAAAAGTAAAAAGATTTAAATAATTGATGAAATTATTGCAACTGATGAACAGAGAAAGAAGGCACAAGCTGTTGGAGCCAGCAGCTGTCAGAGATGACTTACCCAGGATTCTAGCTTCCTACCCTGTGATCTATACTGACAAAGCATCACGTTCTAAAGGCCCAAAAGGATCCAAAGAAGGTAGATGGATACTTGTAGAAATGAACATTATAAAAGAAATTAAGCAAGATGTTGTAACTTATGGCTTGCATTCTGCATTTGTTAGGGAGATGATAAAGACATGGTCTTCTAGCATCAGAGCAATGCCACATGCTTGGATTCAGTTAGTTTCAGCATTCCTGGATGATGGGCCTCGATTAATGTTTAGAATTTATTTCAGGAAAGAAGCAAAAATATTGGAACCACAGGATAAAGCAAAAGGCCTTGAGACTTCCCAAGATCAAATTCTTGGTGAAAGCACTTATGCTGACCCACAGGTTCAAGCTCTTTATGATGAACAAATCTTGTCCCTATGCCACAAAGCAGCCTTAAATGCTTGTACAGGGTTCAAAAACTAAGAAAACAAATGGAATCATATACCAGGGTTAAACAGGGCCAGAGAGAAACCTTTACTGACTTTTTACAAAGGTTAACTAAGGCTGTACAAATAGGAGTAATCGACCCAAATGTAAGATGAGTACTTATTGAATATCTGGCTTTTGAAAAAGTCAACTTAGAATCCAGAAATTTACTTGGGCCTTTAAAGGTTAGATCAGCACCAATGGATGAATGGATCCTGCATGCCATGAACATTGAGACATTTGACTATAATACTGAATCTTGGGTAGGAGAAGCAATTTCCAAAGGAATGAAAAGACATGAAAATACTAAATGTTTTAATTGTGGTAGAACAGGACATCTGAGAAGGAGTTGTAGGCTAGGAATTCCTTGGAATAATATCTCCTCTGGGAATGGCAATAAAAGGATGACTCAGCATTCCGGTATATGTAGAAGGTGGGGCAAAAACCGACATTGGACCAATGAATTCAGATCAACAAAAGACAGAAAAGGCAACCTGATATCAACAGCAAACTCCTTGGGGGGGGGGTGTCTCTCAGGCCCCCAAGCCAAAAATGGCCCAGTCATTCCCAGTAACAGTGGAGGACATGTCTCACCAGGAAAATTAAAAAAATCTTCTGGAAAAGACCATACCAATCTAAATGATGCCATAAACATGAAGCATAAGTCAAAAATTCCAATAGGAAATAGGAAATGTATATTCTGGCACACTTCTGTAAATGATCAAAGACTAAAGATTAGAGTGTGTATAAATGGCATTGTAATTGTTGGTTTAATAGACATATGTGAGGATGTGAGTATCATTACTCCATAATCTTACATCCAAATTGCCCTCTTTAAGAGGCAGATGCATAATTACTAGGAATTGGAACCATACCATATCTCAATTAAACACAGAACAGAGTGGTTGACTGTATTGGTCCAGAAGTTCAAAGAGGGAAGCTGAAAATAAAACAATAGAAAGAATCAATGAGAAAAGGGAAGCATAACAACAAACAAAGGAAATCCAGAGAACTTTCAGGTCCTATTTCAAAAACCCGCACTCTACAAAATGGAAAACTTGAAGGAAATAGACAATTCTCTGTATAAATATGACTTACAAAAATTGTCAGGACCAGATAAGCAAAATAAATATACTTAAAGCTGTTAAAGAAATATAAGTCTCCTCCACCCAAAAAAAAAAAGACCAGTACCTGATGGTTTCAATGCAGAATTCTACAAAATTTTCAAAGAAGAACTAAGACCAATATTCCTTGAATTGTTCCACAGAATAGAAATAGAAAGAACATGGCAAAACACTTTTTATGATGTTATAATTACCCTGATAGCCAGACTGTACAGAGGCATTAGTAAGAAATATAAACAGTCATCAAAAGTCTCCCAAGCAAAAAAAAGATCAATACCTGATGTTTCAATGCAGAATTCTACAAGATTTTCAAAGAAGAACTAAGACAAATATTCCTTGAATTGTTCCACACAATAGAAATAGAAAGAACATGACCAAACACTTTTTATGATGTTATAATTACCCTGATATTCAGACCCTACAGAGGCATTAGTAAGAAAGAGAATTACCGATGAAACTCACTCATGAAAATTGTTGCAAAAATACTTAATAAAATCATGGTAAATTTCTTACTTAGCTTTTCTAGAATTGTAGTGAGGAGGTGAGCAGGCCTGTTTTTCATCCTGCCTGACTCCCTCGTGGTTAGATTTACACCTGAAATAATTACATGGAAACTGTATTCATTTAAACACTGCTTGGCCCATTATATCTAGGCTCTTCTTGGGTAACTCTCATATCTCAATTAACCCATTTCTAATAATCTGTGTAGCACCATGAGGAGGTGTCTTACCAGGAAAGATTCAGCATGTCTGACCTGGAGGCTGGCTCCATAGCGTCTGACCTCATTGCCTTCTTCTTCCCAGCATACTGTTCTGTCTACTCCACCCACCTAATTTTCTGTCCTATCAAAGGGTCAAGGCAGTTTCTTTATTAACCAATGAAAGTAACACATAGACATAATTTTCTTCCTCCATCACAGGATCATGAAGCATATGCTCAATATCCTTTGTTTTCACAGCTAGTATCCACTTAAGTGTGAGTACATATCATGTTTATATTGCTGGGTTTGGATTAACTACATCAAGATGTATTTTTTCTAGTTCCATCCATTTGAATGCAACTTTCTTTTATATCTTTAAAAATATGCATTTAATTTTAGTCTTTAATTTTTCTTATTAATTTTTTTTACTGATTTTATTGATTTATACATTTTTTCTCTGCTCACCTCTCTTCCTTTCACCTCCACTTCAACCCTCTCACAATTTACTGAGGACATCTTGTCTTTTTCTACTTTCCATGCAGATTAGATACATATATGTCTCTCATAGGTCCTCATCAATCTGACTACAAGGCAAGACCTGGTGTAGGAGTTACCTCTGTTTATGTGTTGCTTTGATTGGTTAATGAATAAAAAAAAACTGCCTTGGCCTTTTAATAGGGCAGAACTTAGGTAGTTGGGAAAAACAGAACTGAATGCTGAGAGGAAGAAAGCAGAGAGGGGAGAGATGTCATGGAACCACCAGAGTCATACATGTAGAATGTCTCCCGGTAAGCCACTGCCATGTGACAATATACAGATTAATAGAAATGGGTTAAATCAAGATGGGAAAGTGAGCCAATAAGAGGCTAGAGCAAATGGCTCAGGCAGGGTTTTAATTCATACAATATCTGTGTGGTTATATCGAGGCTAAGCTAGACAGGTGGCAGGGAGGAACAAACAGGTCCTCCTCTCTACAACAGGTACCCTCCCCTCTATGGCTTAAGGGTTTAGCTGGGGTCATCCTAGTGTATTCCTGAGAATTTCTCTAGTTACAGGTTTCTTGCTAGTGCAATAATGGCTCCCTCAATCAAAATATCTCCTTCATTTCTCTCATCTCTGCCTTTCCTCCATCTAAACTAACCCATTTCCTCAAATTCTTCCCCCTCTCCCTTTATCCCCTCAGCATGAATGTGGAATCACTTAATGTTTTCATCCAAAGTCTGCACAGTGTGAATCATACAATTTCCTATTTATATGCATGTGAGAATCTAGACAGTGTCAGAAAAATGTTACTCATCTTTTTATCTCCAGGTCATCTAAGAAACTCAAGGGCAATTCTAAGAAACCCAAGGGAAAAGTGCAAGCCATGCCCAGTGCTTCCCTTTATCCTCTCAGAAACCTCCCTCAATGCAAAGCAACCCTCCTGCTCATACTAAAAGCCCAGGCCTAGCTGACTGGCCCCTCTCCTTCTCACTAGCATCTCCAGTAGGTGCTGCTCCTCTGCCTAGGAACCTCTGCAAACTGTAAGTGTTTCAGGAATGAGACCTGGGCATATCATCTGTGGGATGTATGAATCATGAAGATTGTACTTATTCCTAGGTGCCCTGTCCCAGGGACAGCTGAAGGAATAAGCCCCTGACCTAGTACAGCCCTCACAGACCCTGTCCCTCACTTGAACTCTCAGTGGATTCTCATTAACTAGTTATGGTATAAGCTGTATCTGCCAACTTCAAGGAAAGTGTCTGAAGTGGATGTGAAAAATATAGAGTGGTGGAAGGACAAATTATAATTTAGTTCTCAAATCCCAAGTCAACATCAGCAGGGACACTTGCTGTTGCACAAATTCTAATTGTTCTTAGTGGTAAAAATCCTGAATCAGCTATTTGGGGCAAAAACTGAAGGATCAGAAAAGAAGAGTATTCAGTCAGTAGAGAGTTCTCACCTCTACCAATGCTCAGACCAACTGGGCAAGATTCTGTCTCTACAAATCCTCTGACTGAATGCTGTCTCTCCAAAATCTCAGACTGACTCTCAGACTGAATCCTCAGACTGCATCTGCGTTCTTATCTTCTCCTCTCTCATATTCCTCTCTCTGCCCATTCAAGTCACTCCTATATCTGTTTCTCTGGTGCTGAGATTAAAGGCATATAATCCCAGGTGATGGGATCAACTTTGTATGAGCTCTGTTTCTAATTTACACAAATTCAGTCTCTTGTAGTCCAGGGTAGGTTTGCACTCACAGAGATCTGTCCATTTCTATCTTCCTAGTGCTGGGATTAAAGGTTTGTGGCATCACTGCCTGGCTTCTATGGCTAACTAGTGGCCTAGCTCTGCACTCTGATCATCAGGAAACTTTATTTGTTAGATCACAAACAAAATATCACTACACCTCTGTAGCTACGTTTTCATAAAACTGAAAAATCTCCAACCTTTGGACACAGCCATGTATTACTGTGCCAGATACACAGTGAGAGAACTCCAGTGTGAGCTTGGACAGAAACCTATATACTCAGACCAGCAGGGGATGCGGAGGAGCCACAGCTTCTCCCAGAAACAGTGGTCTTATGGAATATGCTACATTTCCAACTGTTTGATGTCATAACATTTGTTTTATTTCTTTTATTCAAGTAAATCTTCTAGAGTACCCTTTACTTGTGATAGCCTATTAATCTTGTTTTTTCATTACACATTAAACATCTGTGTTGCCCCACAATCCTCTAGGATTCCTAATTGCTCCTTGTCAAACAAATCAGTACATTAATTAGATAGGTAGATAGATGATAGATGATAGATAGATAGATAGATAGACAGACAGACAGACAGACAGGAGTATGAAATTATGAAACTTTTTAAGACAGCTTTGTAAAAATTTTGAATAATCTATCATTCATCCTCTTTATTTTTAAACTTGTGAGAGAAAAAGCACAACTTCCTTGAATTGATGTTACTTCTCAAAATTACTTAAAAAAGGAACCATCCAGTGGGGCTGATCTATTGGGAGCTCACCAAGGCCAGCTGGACTGTGACTGAAAAAGCATGGGATAAAACCGGACTTTCTGATCATGGCGAACAATAAGGACTGATGAGAAGCCAAGGTCAATGGCAAGGGGTTTTGATCCTACTTCATGATCCGGCTTGGTGGGAGCCTAGCCAGTTTGGATGTTCAACTTCCTAGACATGGACAGAGGGGGGAGGTCCTTGGACTTTCCACAGGGCAGGGAACCATGACTGCTCTTTGGCTTGGAGAGGGAGGGGGAGAGGAGTGGGGGGGGGGGAGAGGAGTGGGGGGAGGGGGAGAAGAGTGGGGGGAGGGGGAGAATAGTGGGGGGAGAGGGAGGGAAATGGGAGGCTGGGAGGAGGCGGAAACTTTTTTTCCTATTCTCAATAAAAAAAATAAAAATAAAAAAAGAAGAAAAAAAAGTATTGCTAGTTTATAATATAAAAAAAAAGGAACCGTCCACAGTTTCCTACTTCTAAACTAATAGGACCTTGATAAAAGCGTATAGTTGTTATAACTGTTGCATGATTATATTTTTGAACATTTGCATTTTGGTAAACATTAGCACATTAAAGTCAAAGCTAATGGTTCATTTACAGGCACACTGTGCAACTCAGACCACAAAATTCTCAGCCACAAATACGCACATCCTTGCAGACATCAGCTGTGGTCCCTGGTCCATAACTCTTCCGCCCATAGCATAGCAGCTGAGTTTTCTGATTTTCACAGTTTGGTGTTTTTGTTAGTGCTTTTGTTGCTCCCATAATTATTCCTCTGCACTCTCTGGGTTTCTGATGTTGTTGTTGTTTTCTGTTCTGACTCCTGTTTTGTAGGCGTGGTACTAGAATGGAAATCCAGACAGAAAAAGACATCTTAAGTGAAGGACAAGAAGGAAAAAGCACAGGGTAATACTGAGGTTGTGAAAGGATAGAAATGAGCTGAGAGGGTAGAAAGCATGAAAATTTGGGAAAATAAAAATAAAGTCTTCTGTAAATAAAAAAATTGATGCAAAAGTTTTAGTGCATTACAAAATGCATTAAATGTCCCCATTATGCTGACTTTATAAATATGTAGAAATAAAAACTGACCTAAGACATCATGAAGACACCCATGTGTTGCCTCGTATTGAGATGGGAAAGGGAAGGGAAGAGTGGGGAGTAAAAAGTGATCACAGGGAGAAATTCGGGATGCAAACAATTGAGTGCTTCAAATACAAACTTGTCTCCATAGCAACCACTGAGAGGAAGACAGATGGTGACAAGAAACATCACCTTTGCAAACTTCCTGAGGCTTGCAGGCAGCATCACTGAGAACTGAGTAAAATTCTCCCTCCTTTTGCTCTTCAACTGAACCTTGGGAGCTCAGTCCAGTGCTCTAATATGGGTCTCTGTCTCCATCGCCATCTGTTACCTGACGAAGGTTCTTTGGTGATATTCAAGATAGTCATCAGTCTGACTAAGGGATCAGCAAGGAAGTCAGGAACACGAGGGGCTGGTTCACCCACTGAGACAGTGTTCTTCAGCTAATGGGAGCTCACCAACCCCAGCTAGACCGGGAATGAATGGGCATAAGATCAAACTGGAGCCTCTGAATGTGGCTGACAATTGGAGCAGACTGAGGGGCCAATGATAACCGCACTGGCATCTACTGCATGTACTGGCTTTTTGGAATCCTGTTCTCTTTGGATGCATACCTTCCTAAGTCTGGATGTAGGGGGGAAGGCCTTGGACTTCCAACAAGGCAAGGTGCCTTGACCTCTCTTAGGACTGGAGGACGTGGGTGAAGGGAGAGGGAAGTTGGAGGGGGAGGGAGTAGGAGGAGGAGAGGAAGTGGGAATTTTGATTGGTATTATTAATAAAGTAATAAAAAAGAAGAAAAAAGAACTGAGTAAAATTCAGTAACATCTCAAGTATTCCTATCACAGTGAAGGAGTTCTACTTAGAGGGGGTGTGACCCTATACAAGATTCTCCTCAGGAAGAAGCCATGTGCAGCAGAGACAGAGGAAAAGACAGAGCTAATATCTAGAAAAACAGCTGTGTGTGGAGCTTTTTAATTTCACATTGATCCTAAAGAGGCATGACAGTGTGGAAACACAACATTTTCTATGCATATGGTGAAAGGGGAAATAAATAAAGTGGTGAATCCCTAACAAGAAAAATGTGTACACAGAGCTACATTAATGCTTCAATATCATTAATTGTCATCACTGTATATGATGTCTTTTTTGTGTATATGATGTCTTATATCTGCTCTGAGTCCTGCCTTCTACCCATGTCCACCTACAGAGCCTGTTATGGGAGAAAGATATGCAAATAAGGCTTCTTTGTGCCCATAAAATTCAGCCCTGTCCTGACCCTGCAGCTCTGGTAGAGGAGACCAGCCCTGGATTCCCAAGTCCTCCCAGTCAGGGTTCAACATTGAACAAAGGACATTCACCATGGACTTACGGCTCATATTGGTTTCCTTTGTTCTTATTTTAAAGGGTAATTCATAACGATGAGATACTGTGTATTGTGTGGACATGAGAAAGAAAAAAATGTCTTCTGTGTCAGTTTTCTAACCTGAATTCTTTGTGTTTACAGGTGTCCAGTGTGAGGTGCAAATGCTGGAGTCTGGGGGAGGCTTAGTGCAGCCTGGAAAGTCCCTGAAACTCTCCTGTGCAGCCTCTGGATTCACCTTCAGGGATTATTACATGGACTGAGTCCGGCAGGCTTCCGGGAAGACTTTGGAGTGGGTTGCAACCATTAGCAGTGGTGGTGGTAACACCTGGTATACCGACGTTGTGAAGGGCCGGTTCACAATCTCCAGAGACAATGCCAAAAACACTCTGTACCTGGAAATGAACAGTCTGAGGTCTGAGGACACAGCCATGTATTACTGTGCAAGAAACACAGTGAGTGAATGCTACTGAGAACTCAGACAAAAACACCCCTGTGGGTTGTTTCCAGGTTCTGGCTATTACAAATAATACTGCTATGAACATAGTTGAACAAATGCTTTTGTCATTTGATAGGGCATCTCTTGGGTATATACCCAAGAGTGGTATTGCTGGGTCCAGGGGTAAGAATGGATGAAGAAAGTGTGGAATATATACACATTAGAGTACTATGCTGAGGTAAAAAATAATGACTTCTCGAATTTTGCATGCTAATGGATGGAAATAGAAAACACTATCCTGAGCGAGGTAACCCAGACCCAAAAAGATGAACATGGGATGTATTCACTCATAATTGGTTTCTAGCCATAAATAAAGGTCACGGAGTGTATACCTGGTGAACCTAAAGAAGCTAAAGAAGAAGGTGAACCCAAGAAAAAACATATAGTTATCCTCTTGGCTAAGGGAAGTAGATAAAATTGCCGGGGACAAAATTGGGATCTTGGGGGTGGGGTGGGTTGGGGATAAGGGGGGACAGGGAGAGAAAAGTAAGAAGGGGAGGATTGGGGGAACTTGGGGAAACAGGAAGATTGGGATAAAGGAAGGTTGGATAGGGGAGCAGGGAAGCACATATCTTAGTTAAGGGAGCCACCTTAGTGTTGGCAAGAGACTTGAACCTAGAGTGGCTCCCAGGAGCCCAAGGCGATGTCCCCAGTTAGTCCCTTGGGAAGCTGAGGATAGGGAACCTGAAATGACCCTATCCTATAGCAATACTGACGAATATCTTTCATATCACCATAGAACCTTCATCTGGTGATGGATGGAGATAGAGACAGAGACCCACACTGGAGCACTGGACTGAGCTCCCAAGGTCCCAATGAGGAGCAGATGGAGGGAGAACACGAGCAAGGATGTCAGGACCACGGGGGGTGCACCCACCCACTGAGACAGTGGGGCTGATCTATTGGGAGCTCACCAAGGCCAGCTGGACTGTGACTGAAAAAGCATGGGATAAAACCGGACTCTCTGATCATGGCGAACAATGAGGACTGATGAGAAGCCAAGGTCAATGGCAAGGGGTTTTGATCCTACTTCATGTTCCGGCTTGGTGGGAGCCTAGCCAGGTTGGATGTTCAACTTCCTAGACATGGACGGGGGGGGGAGGACCTTGGACTTTCCACAGGGCAGGGAACCATGACTGCTCTTTGGATTGGAGAGGGAGGGGGAGAGGAGTGGGAGGAGGGGGAGAACAGTGGGGGAGGCGGAGAAGAGTGGGGGGAGAAGAGTGGGGGAGGGGGAGAAGAGTGGGGGGAGGGGAAGGGAAATGGGAGGCTGGGAGGAGGTGGAAACTTTTTTTTCTTATTCTCAATAAAAAGAAAACTGAAAAAAAAAATGGTAGAGTTACTCTTGGAATTTAGAAAGCAGTATCCCCTTCCATTCTCCTTTTATTCAAGATAACTTTTCTCATTAAATATATCGATTATAGTAAAAAAAAAAAAAAAAAAAAAAAAAAAAAAAAAAACACCCCTGTGGGTAACACAGGACCAGCAGCGGGAGCTGAGAGCACATAGAGATCTGGATCACAGAAGAGCCTGCTCAGAGAAGCATGGAAGACTGGACTTCTCTGTGTCTGCACTGCCTCTTCATATCACACTTAGGGATTTTCTCTACAGATATAGTGTGTAGTAATCCTTGAATGTCCAAATGATTATTCAGATTTCTTTTTCCAGTTGTGTTATGTATGTTTATTATAGTGTTTCTCCTTGTTTCCCTTTATCTCTGTCTGTCTCCCTATCTCTGTCTATGTGTCAGTCTCCTCCCTCTCCCTCTTTCTCTCTCTTAATCATTCTGTCTCACTCCTCTCCATGTACATGTAGGGGGGTTAGAGTGTGTGTGGGTGTGCTGACATTTGATGGATTTTTCTAAAATCTGTATAACTTATTGTGAGACAAATTATATCACTGGGCCTGGTTCTCAATGACTAGATAGTCTAGCTATCCAGCGAGTCCCAGTGAGTGTTCATTCTTCCCATTGCCTATATGGTATACCTGGTTGGCTGCCACACCTATTTTTTAGTTATGGATTCTGAGGTCTGTGTTTAGACCCCACCGGAGCATTCTTGTGTTCAAAAACTTGTTTTCCACAGCTCCATTATAATTACTTTTTTAAATTTAGGATGTGATTTTACCTGAACAAAATGCACATTATCACACAGACCAAAATGATCCTGTTTAGTGACCAGCATAATTTCCTGAAGAAGCTAAAGAAGCTTGTAAACTCTAGAAGATGAAGACAGCTCAGAGCTACATGTGAGTGTTGAAATAGGAGCGTGGGGCTGCATCCACAACACCCCGGCCGCTTGGCTAGCTCATGCCCGAAATAACAACACACAAACTGTATTCATTTAAACACTGCTTGGCCCATGAACTCTAGCCCTTACAGGCTAATTCTCGCACCTGGACTAGCCCATTTCTAATCATTTGTGTAAGCACCCCAAGGTGTGCTTAGCGGGAAGATTCCAGCCTCCGTCCATCCTGGGTCGGAGCTGCCTGGGAGAACAGAGCTTGGCATCTCTGCTCCAGAGAGCAGAGCTATTGAGTCTCTCTGGGAGCAGAGCAGAGTCTGACCTCACTTCCTGTTCGTCCCGCATCCTATTCTGTTTACTCCTCCCACCTATGTTTTAACCTATCAGGGCCAAGGAGTTTCTTTATTGCTTAACCAATGAAATCAACAGATTGATATATGACACTCCCACATCATGTGAGTCTAGTGGACTCTGTGGTATCTGTTTATCTCCGTGAGCACTACACTCCCCCCACACAAACATAAACCCCTAAATAAAACAGTGTATTTTTTAAAAAAGAAAAATTCTCATTCAATGCTGTGATTTGGCCCAATGGTCTAGTTCTTGTGTAATGTATATGAGACCTTGATTAAGATGGTAATATTTTAAAATATATTTATCATTTTTTATTAAAAAATACTATGTTTGAAGCATCAGTACTCCCCTACTCTTGATATCATCCTGGCTATATTCTGTTAAACCATTGGCCAATTGCACCTTCTTTATTAACCAATAAAAGCAACACATAGACAGAAAGACTTCCTACTCCATGCATGGCCGGGTATCACAAGTGGCTAGAATGATTGATCAGTGAGTCCCAGTGATTATGCTGTCTCCACATCCCATGAATGGGAAAACTTGTTGGCTGCTGCACAGCTTCTTTGTAGCCTTGCAGTCTTGAGCTCCTAGTTAAGATCCCAGTAGAAGATTCGGCTTCAGCAAGAACCTGAACTGCAGAGCAATTTCCACTGACCCACTTAAGTTGCATTTTAAATTTAGTGTGTACTCAGACTTGAACAACATAAAAACTATCATACAAGGCAGAACTGATTCTGTGGTGGACAGCATCAGATCTGAAAGAAACTAAAGAAACAGGAGATTGTAAACCGTAGATTCAGTTCAGGGCAGTTCATAACCACATGTGAGCCCAGAGGATCCTGTGACCTCTCTTTGTCTCCATGATCACTACATCATTCACACAGAATCACATATGCATAACTCAAAATAATGTATTTACTGGATGGTGGTGGTGCACATCTTTAATTCCAGCACTCAGAAGGCAGCGACATGTGGATCATTTGAGTTCAAGACCAGCCTGGTCTACAGAACCAGTTACAGGACAGCTAGGACTGTTACACAGAGAAACCCTGCCTTGAAAAAAACAACAAAAAGTATTTATTAAAAGAAATACTCATCTATTCTTGGAAGTTAATTTGATGGAAGAGTTCTTGTGTAGTATAAACGCTGTTTTGATTCAAAATGAAACATTTCAAGAATTAATCCCTCATTTTGGTTAATAAATGCTGTGTTTGAATCATCACTTCTCCCTGTTGAATGATAGAACACCTTTTCTCATGTAAAGAACTGTCTCATTTTTCTTATCAAGAAAAATTCATTTCAATCACTTCTCTGAGTTTCAGTCCACAGGACAACACATAGCTCAGGGAACACAGGGTCATCCAGATTAGGATGCAGGAGCAAGAGCGTACTGAGATGTATCAATATTATCAAGCTAAATTATGAATGAACATGTTATTTTAAGTAGAAAGGATGCTATTCCAATAATATGTTGACATACATATATGTTTGCCCTAGTATATATTTCTTTGTGTAGGTTTGTCTCTGTTGTTATATATCTGTCTGTGTTTATGTCTGGGAGTTTGTGTTTGCTTAAGAGAGGTCCATTTTCTCATACTATGTTAATAGCATTACTGAGGTTACCAGAGCATCGTCAGATCCCAGTGCCCATCCCAGGTGTCAGTTGCCCTGGGATACTTGGACTGAGGTATTGACTTTACAGTCAGGGCCTCCTTTCCCATTATAACTGCTCTAAACAAAACCCAGATCCACTTTCTGCATAAGATCCAAAGTGACAATCAGAACATCAATGAGTGAGAGCACAACTCAGCAGCCCCTGCCTTCTTCAGTTTAGTGGGTTGCAGACAATGTGTTTATGATGTCACAGTACATTCTTATTTTCATACCATTTCATTCAAGTGTGTGGTGTTAAATATAAATAGTGAGAATCATGCAAGTTCCATGAATCTTTACAGTACATGATGATTTCATTATTTAATGTACTCT
Organism: Alexandromys fortis; assembly: GCF_014885135.2. Lineage (NCBI taxonomy): Eukaryota > Metazoa > Chordata > Mammalia > Rodentia > Cricetidae > Alexandromys > Alexandromys fortis. The sequence continues at coordinate 93,832 of NW_026068278.1, read as the reverse complement.
AGATTGTGGATGTGTAGGGATAAGCCCTCCCCTTGGGGGCGGGCTGCCCTCGGGCGTATGTTTACTGATAAATTCGGCGGGCAGAGGCTGTGCGCCCCTTCCCTTCCTTCCTGTCCCCGCCGGGTACTCCACTGGAACCTTGGTTTTGTGAGTCTGGTTTTGTTATTAAACTTGTTCAAATACCTAGTATCATTGGTGCTAATTAATCCAACCGCCACATGGATGGGAGCCACAAGCTGGGAAGGAAGTTTCTTTCTCCTGGCCTCATTTTATTTCTTTGGTTTTATTTGTTTTTCTTAATCCAAATTTTGGAAATTGATGGTCAAAATATTGATCATATACTTTTTTTTTCTGCTGTGTTACATGCAGTCAAAAGAGCAGGGTATCAAGTAGAACTTGGAGAGGCTGATGTTTGTTTTTGAATATTATAATCAAAACATTATTTTCTGATATAAAATGTGATATTTTAAAGAATGGAAGGCTAGGCTATCTGTGAGTTATAGTACTTGCATTCCATCTGGAAGGTATTAAGTCAAGAACCAAGTTCAAAATAAAAAGAAAAATATCAGAATTATATACAGAAAAATATCAGTTCTCACATTAATACACTTAAAACAAGCAATCTTACGACTGGAGGAGGAATGATAGTTCCTAGAGTAGGAAGGGCAGATGAAAGTTTTGGAGTGGGAATAAGTATCCATTGTGTCAGAGGAGTTCTACTCTTGCTTCCCATAACAATCAGCCCGACTTAGGTACGCAGATTCTAAAACTAAGTAACTATAAACTGTGAGTTCAACACATGGAAAGGGAAGTGTTTGAATGAATGCAAACACTAAATAGCACAGTTTATGCTTGCACATGGGTGTACAGTCCACAAGTTGATTCTGAGTGTATTCCTCAGTTGACATCTACCTTATTTTTGAGGGTCTCACACTAAACCTGAAGTTCAGGAGGGTCAGATAGAATGGTGGGATAGCTCCTTTCACTACCTCATCAGTTCTGAGAATATAAGGATAAATCATCACGACCAGCTTCAGAGTTAAGTGCTGAAAATCAAACTGAAACACTCATTCTGTGAGACAGGCACCTTACTACTGAAGAAAATAATGATCAGAAATTATTATATGAAAAAATTATGTCAAAGTTTTAAGAACTCTGTATGAGAAGGTTTGGAGTGAAGTTGCACACCTTTGATTCAGTCACCACATGGTTCAATATCAGCTTAGTCTACATAGGGAGACAAAGCCAACCAGAGTGACCCTGTGAAAAAGAGAGAAAGATAGAAATTCAGTCCCTCTGCTTATGAATAAGCATTTCTACATGTGGGTGTAGTAGTAGGAGTAGTGGGGGTGATGTTGGTGGTAGTGGTGTGTATATGTCTGTGCATGATGTGTGCATCTGTGTCTGTGTATATGTTTTGATGTGTAATTATATGTGTGACCATATCTGTAATTGTGATTCTTTGTGAATGTGAATGTGTGTGTTGCAGAGTGTGGCTGTACCTAAAAGTGTAACTGTATGTGTGACTATGGTTGCAGTTATACACATTGTCACAATTCTCAACCCATTCTCTTATCAGAAAAATCTAAAACTATCCCAGTCTGCTACCTATTGATGTGGTCAGCAACATGGAAAGGAAAGGGTTTGTGTATTCTTAAATATTACAGACCACCACGGAGGAAATTAGGATGTGAAATCAAGACAACCTGAAAGTGGGAACTGAATCAGAGATCACAAATAAACTCAATTCACAGACTTGTTCTCCATGGTTATGCAACCTGCTGCCTTATACAATGCACAATCACCTACCTGTGGATGGTAATCTCTACGTCGATCTGGACACTCTTACATCAGTTATTAATCAAGAAAATGACATCATAGTCTTGCCTGCATACCAATATAATGTAGGTATTTTTTTCCAAATAAGGTCCCTTTTTCCATGATGACTTTAGTTTATATCATGCAAAAAGATTCTGAGAACCATACAAGTGGACAGTCCAGTACTGTTAATTCTACATGACCCACTAAGTGAGTATCCATCTATCCTCTTACATAATTAAACAAATGAATGAATAAACCCTTAAGAATATGAATGCACCTCTAAAATAGAAGATAATAATGAATAATGTGTGACTTTACCATGAATGAATTCCCTTGGAAAATGCTGATTTACCAGTGACTTCCTTCTCGAGAGTCTCATGGAACAAGAGAAACCCAAGAAGTAAGAGAGTATGGAATGTGGATACTAACACTCTGTGGGAGTTTGAATGAAATAGGCCCACATAATATCAAAGGGAATGTCCCTTTTAAGATGAGTGGCATTGGTCGAGTGGGCATGGCCTGACTGGAGGGAAACTGTCACTGTGGAGGGTAGGCTTTGAGGTTTTCTTTGCTCAGGATACTGCCCAGTCTCTCAGTTGACTTCTTGTTCCTTGCAAAATGTTGGACTCTCAGCTATTCCTCCAGCACCATGACTTACTGCACACTGCCATTCTTCTTGCATGATGAGAATGGTCTGAACTTCTGGAGCAGCAGGAAAGCCACTTAAATTATACGGTTTCATTATAACAGTTGTGGTCATGGTGTCTTTTCACAGAAATAGAAACCTGAGTTAGAGAATATCTGTGAAGTAACTAAGGACAAAAAATATTTGAATAAGTGGGTTTATACCTAGTTCCCCAATATAATAAAGAAATGTGCATTTATTTCTGAGATACTCCTTCCCAGATTATTTCCCACAATGAAAATATCAAACAAACACAAAATGAAACATACTAAGCATAATGTCTGAAAAAATCTTTTTATAACCCTGAAACTTTAAAAAACACAGGAGACATTGAAGTCATACTGTACATTATCAGGGCTTTCACAGAATGGCTGTCTCCTTAAAGTGAAGAGCACTTTCTACCACAGCAACTCACAGTAAAAAGTGAAAAGACTATGCATAAAGAAATAATGGACACACATTGTGACGTCTCTAATACCAAGTGAGACAGACATTTCCTGTGTCTTGAAAGGACAGATTAGTTCCAACTCTGCACTTCTCTTCCCTAGTGATCTGCATTAACAAGAGACAAGAAATAAACAGTAGAAACTCTTGTTTTCTATGCCCTGACTATCATTCAAGTCACAGGGTTCCCCAAGTTCATATTGTCCTTCCAGTCCACTTCTTCTCATCACTAAATGTTCTCTATTTTGTTATTACTTCATTGAACATAACCCTCAAATTTGGCTGTATGCTCTTGCTTTTTATGAAGTGTTATGGGTAGCTGAGCTTCCCATCACTTACCAAAGCAACAATCATGTTTAGGAACCCGTGATTTGCTATAAGCTTAGGAGAGTGAAAAAGAAAGATAAAAAAGTACATGGATAGACTGACATAAATCAAAAGGAATGAAAACTAGTATCCAGGTATGATGTTCCTTAGTGAGAAGGTGAAATCTGAGCCTAATTTGATGGAACCTAAATCAGTCTCACAGATTTCATTACAGGTAAACGTGAAATCACATGTATAAAATGTGTGTGAGCTGCTTCCTCACAAGTTTTTTCCTGAGAAGTTATAAGATAGAGACAACTCCACAGACACCAAGAGAAAGAATTTTAAGTAGGTCCTTAAACAGGATTTCTGATCACCAATGATACTTAAATTCTCTACTGGAAGATACAGAGATAAATAAATCCATTGAGAACCTGGTATTCTCCTCTGCCTGCACTGAATGAATGTGGACCTAGTTAATGTAAACACTTGTATGTTTTGCTTCTAAGGCCTGTACATATAACTCTTAATATTTCCTGTTTCTCTGGAATTGGAAATCCAGACAGCATCACAGCAATATTCCTGATATTGAGTATTGAGTACCTCTAAGACACACAAAGCAAATCTTATTTTCCTGGAGGAGGAATTGCAAACACTGCCTGTGCTTCCTTTTATGCACTCTGGGACCTCCCCAATGCAAAGCAGTCTGCAAGCACAGGATGAAATCCAAGACCAAGCTGAGAGGCCCCATCTCCTTCTGACTAGAGCCTCCAACACAGCATGGCTGTCCTGGTTCTGTTCCTCTGCCTGGTGACATTTCCAAGCTGTAAGTGCTTCATCATGGTTTCAGGAAAGGGACTCTGGTTTTTCATCTATGGGTTATATGACTGATGGTGATGTTGCTTGTCCCTAGGTGCCCTGTCCCAGGTACAACTGAAGGAGTCAGGACCTGGCCTGGTGCAGTCCTCACAGACACTGTCACTCACCTGCACTGTCTCTGGGTTCTCATTAACCAGCACTGGTGTACACTGGGTCCGCCAACCTCCAGGAAAGGGTCTGGAGAGGATGGGAGTAATAGCATATAATGGAAATACATATTATAATTCAGCTCTTCAGTCCCGAATCAGCATCACTAGGGACACCTCCAAGAGCCAAGTTTTCTTAAAACTGAACAGTCTGCAAATTGAGGACACAGCCATGTATTACTGTACCATAGACACAGTGAGAGAACTCCAGTGTGATCCTGTACAAAAACCTCCACATGAAGACGCTCAGGACCAGCAGGGGGCAATGTGGTCCTACATGGTCTTCCAAGAGCCTTATGTGGTTGCTTAATAAGATAAGAAGTTCCAGACTATGCTGCATGAGAATATGTTTCAGTGTTAGAATCTGTGTTTTCCTCTTCCAAAGACAAAAAAAAAAGAAAAAAGAAAAAAGAACAATCTTCAGAGTCATCTCTTCACTGTCATAGTCTAATAAACTTCCTATTTGTTCATTATAACAAACAGCTTTTCCCACAAACCCTGTAAGCTAACAACCTGCTTCTTGTTATTAGATAGAATAACATATAACTTTATATATTTTACCTACACACATATATATAGATACATATTTACACATTTTCATATATATGCAGATATTTTAAAGCAGTCAGCAGTTATGACACTTGTTGGATGTTAGGTTTAGTTATAAGCTAGAGAACTTTAAAAGAGCTGTAATTTGTCCTCTTTGTTTTTGTACCTATAATTTAAAGTCATTTCCCACAATGCCCTGGAAACTGAAATACCCATATTTTCCTTATAAGCAGTGGTTCCTCAGGCTTAAAGAATACTTTTTTGGAGGGTTTGTTAACTTTAAATCTGACTTACTCCATAAATGAAAACAGGATGTGTTCTTATTAAATTTGGTCAACTTCCATATAACTCATTATTTGGGATAATCCTTCCCAACTAACTGATTAATCTTCTCACTCTACACTGTCAAAACTCTGATCAGACTTCCCTAATTTTCTTTTCCGAAGTGGAGCTTCTTAAGTTGTACATGGTAAGTGGTCATCTTGTGCTTTTGATGACTGGCTATTACTGATGCAAGGTCCTACATGTTCATGCAGATTGGTTTGATATTTCAACTGTTGGGAACTGAGCTGAAGCAAACATAAAAGTGAATGTTGCCATTGCTCATCTGCATGTTTGGAAAGCAGTTCAAAGATTTAGAGAACATACTCTTCTTTCAGAGAAACAGTTTTAATTCCTGGCACCCACAATGTTTAAGTCATAATTTCCTTAAGTCCAGAGAACCCATGGTCTCTATTTTTCCCCATGTACACTACAGTACTCATACAGAAACATATATACATGATTAAAAATAAAATATTTCATTATCTCATCTACTTCTGAGTGTTAACCCAATGTAAGTTCTCCATAGTTTATATGAGGCTTTGACACATATAGAAAATTTCAGAAGATATTCCTCATATGGACTAATGAAAATTTTTTTGAAATACCACTAATATTTGTAAAAGGTTAGGACCTTTAACTCCTAACCTTTTTGTCCCATCCAAGAGATAAGTCTCATTTTTCTTCTCAAATATAACTCAATTCTATCACTTGTCTGAAATTTGAGTCTAAGGATAGCACATAGCTAGAATGCCCTCATGAACAGACATTTTCCTGCATGCCATTGTCTCTGTAGGTTCTTTCATCTTGGCCAATGCATGTGGGCAGAGTAGGCTGCATAAAACAAGCATCTTTAATCAACATAAAAATGAAAATGAAGGTCAAAAGAATAAGTTACCTGTAGCCAATAATTCAAGAGCTATTCACTAAGGAAGGAATTAAATTACAGTGTTTTGAGGATGGAGAGAAATGGACCCTGTGTCTTGTAAATGAGAACATGGTTCTGTTACTTTAATATAAAGGAGTTTGGGCAAATCACAAAAATTTATAAACAAGAAATGTGCCCAACATTCTCACTTCTATGTAAGGATCCAAAGAAAATGACATTTTCAGTTAAAATAAATTATTGCATTTCAATGATTATTTCCATATCCCACTGTTCTACTGTCTCTCACTGCTGGACTCTCTATAAGTGAAGCCTGAGGTGTCAAATCTCACAGAGATGCCCATATTAATTCTGATTTTAGTTATCACATCCCTATGATTTTCACTTAAATGCTTTCAGTATGGCAATTGTCCATGAATAAAAGTAGGCAAAGAAGTTACATTGGTTATATTTGTGTAAATTATTTTTATTGAAGTAACATGGCCAAATAATAAATTGTCCATTCAAACATCAGCATCTTGCGAAGTTTTCAAGTTAGTAAACAGCCATGAAAATATTATACCATAACACAGGAAAAAGAAAAATATTCATTGTTTCCTTGAAGCCCCTTTCATGATTGCCTCATATGATTATATTTTTTTTTATTTTTTATTAAAAATTACCACCTCCTCCCCTCCTCCCATGCTCCCCCCTCTCCTAAAGCCCCTACCCCTCCATCTCCAGTCCAAAGAACATTGTGGGAAGTCCAAGGTCCTCCCTTGTTCATCCAGGTCTAGGAAGGTGAACATCCAAACAGAATAGGCTCCCACAAAGCCAGAATATGCAGTACAATCAAAACCCAGTGCCATTGTCATTGGCTTCTCAGTCAGCCCTCATTGTCAGCCACATTCAGAAAGTCAGATTTGATCGCATGCTCCATCAGTCCCAGTCCAGCTGGCCTTCCTGAGTTCCCATTAGATCTGCCTCATTGTCTCAGTGGGTGGGCACACCCCTCGCGGTCCTGACCTCCTTGCTCATGTTCTCCCTCCTTCTGCTCCTCATTTGGACTTTGGGAGCTCAGGCCAGTGCTCCAATGTGGGTCTCTGTCTCTATCTCCATCCATCACCAGATGAAGATTCTATGGTGATAAGCAAAATATTCATCATTGTGGCTATAGGATAAGGACAGTTCAGGTGCTCTCTCCTCAGCTGCCTAAGGAACAAGCTGGGGACATCTCCTTGGACACCTGGGAATCCCTCTAGAGTCAAGTTTCCTGCCAACCCTAACATGGCTCCCTTAATTAAAATATCGACTTCCCTGCCCATATATCCATCCTTCCTCCATCACAACCATCCTATTCCCCCAAGCTCTCTCCATCCTCCCTTTCTCCCTTCTCTCTCCACCTCTCCCCTTACCCCCAACCCACCCCTATCTCCACTCTTCCAAATTTTGCTGGCAATCTTGTCTACTTCCAATATCCAGGAGGATAACTAGATGTTTTTCTTTGGGTTCACCTTCTTATTTAGCTTCTCTAAGAACATGAAATACAGGCTCAATGTCCTTTATTTATGGCTATAATCCACTTATGAGTGAGTGCATACCATATTCATCTTTTTTTGGTCTGGGTAACATCACTCAGGATAGTTTTCTATTTCCGTCCATTTGCATACAAAATTCAATATGTCATTGTTTTTTACCACTGAGTAGTACTATAATGTGTATATATTCCATACTTTCTTTATCCATTCTTCCATTGAGGGGCATCTAGGCTGTTTTCAGGTTCTGGCTATTACAAATAATGCTGCTATGAACATAGTTGAACAAATGTTTTTGGAGTATGATAGGGCATCTCTTGGGTATATTCCCAAGAGTGGTATTGCTGGGTCCAGGGGTAGGTTGATCCCAAATTTCCTGAGAACCCGCCACACTGCTTTCCAAAGTGGTTGCACAAGTTTTCATTCCCACCAGCAATGGATGAGTGTTCCCCTTTCTCCACAACCTCTCCAGCCAAGGCTATCATTGGTGCTTTTGATTTTAGCCTTTCTGACAGGTGTAAGATGGTATCTCAAAGTTGTTTTGATTTGCATTTCTCTGATCACTAAGGAGGTTGAGCATGACCTTAAGTGTCCTTTGGCCATTTGAACTTCTTCTGTTGAGAATTCTCCATTCAGTTCAGTGCCCCAGTTTTAATCGTGTTATTTAGCATTTAAAATCTAGTTTCTTGACGTCTTTTTTTAATTTATTTTTTATTGAAAATTTCCACTTCCTTCCCTCCTTCCACATTCCTTCCCTATTCCCTCTCCCCCACCCTCTCCCTCTCCAGTCCAAGGAGCTGATACATACATTCCTTAAGGTGTTTTACATAATAGAAACATTACCAAACACTTTTTATGAAGCTACAGTTTCCTTGATATTAAAACCACAAAAAGACTCAACCATGATAGACAATTACAGACAAATCTCACTCATGAACATGGATGCAAAAATTCTCAATAAAATACTGACAAACTGAATCCAAGAACACATAAAAAAATAATTCATTATGATCAAGTAGGCTTCATCCCAGAGATGCAGAGATGGTTCAACATATGAAAATCTATCAATGTAATCCATCATAAAAATTAACTGGAAAAAAATATGATCATTTCATTAGAAGCTGAAAAATATTTTGACAAAATTCAAGACCCATTTATGAGGAGTCAAATCAGAAAGGAAGAAGTCAAACATTCATTATTTGCAAATGATATGATTGTGTACATCAGTGACCCCAAATACTCTTCCAAAGATCACCTACAGCTGATAAATTCCTTCAGTGATACAAGCCAGGATACAAGATCAATTCCCAAAAATCAGTAGCCCTTCTATACACAAAGGATAGAGAAGCAGAGAGGGAAATCAGATAAAGGTTACCTTTTATAATAGCCACAAATAGCATAAAGTATCTTGGGGTTACACTAACCAAGTAAGTGAAAGATCTATTTGAAGGAAGAAATTGAAGAGGACACCAGAAAACAGAAGTATCTCCCATGATCTTGGATGGGTAGGATCATCATAGTAAAAGTGGCAATTCTACCAAAGGCCATGTATAAAAATCAGTACAATCGCTATCAAAATTCCAACAAAATTTTTCACACACCTTGAGAGAACAATAATCAACTTTATATGGAAAAACAAAACACCCAGGATAGCCAAAACAATCCTATACAATAATGGAATTTCTGGAGACATTACCATCCCTGACTTCAAACTCTATTACAGAGCTACAGTAAGGAAAAAAGCTTGGTATAAAAATAGAGACATTGACCAATGGAATCAAATTGAAGATCCACATATTTATCCACAAACCTATGACCATCTGATTTTTGACAAGGGAGCTAATAGTTTACAATGGAAGAAAGAAATCATCTTCAACAAATGGTGAGGGCATAACTGGATGTCAACATGTAGAAGAATGAAAATAGATCCATATCTATCACCTTGCACAAAACTCAAGTCCAAATGGATTAAAGACCGCAATATAAATCTGATCACACTGAATCTGATAAAAGAGAAAGTGGAAAGTAGACTGCAACACATGACATGAGCACAGGACACCACCTCCTACATATAACCCCACTTTCTATCTGTTGTTTCATTGGTTAAGTAATAAAGAAACTGCTTGGCCTCTGATAGGGTAGAATTTAGATAGGCAGAGTAAACAGAACAGAATGCTGGGAGGAAGAGGAAGTGAGCTCAGACTCGACAGCTCTGCTCTCTGGAGCAGACACCATGCTCCCCTATCCTGGGCAGACACGATTGATGAAGCTCCGACCCAGGATGGACGTAGGTTAGAATCTTCCCGGCAAGACATTATTAGAAATGGGCTAGTCCAGGTGCAAGAGTTAGCCGGGAAGAGGCTAGATATAATGGGCCAAGCAGTGTTTAAAAGAATACAGTGTCCATGTAATTATTTCGGGTCATAAGCTAGCAGGTGGCTGGGGTGCAGGGGACACAGCCCCGCCACTCCTATTACAACAGAATGGTGCCCAGACGTGTGGACAACTGAATCCACTGAAAGCCTGAGAAAGCTTGGGAAAGAGTAAAACTTGTTTTCTTAGCCTCATCTAAGAGAGGCTTCCTGACTCAGATTTAGCTGCAAAACCCTGCAACTCATTAAGAGGTCCTGCCAGGAAAAACTTAAATGGTGTTGATGAAAAGCTGAATGCATGCTTTTCGGTTTTCAGCCATAGCAGGAAAAAAGTTGTGCCGTTTAAAAATGCTGGCTTTCTGGGCTGTCCTGTAACGGCAATCTCTGACTCTTTTACACAGGTGGTTCGTGCGGTTTGCAAGCAGAGGCTGCTGAAGATTGCTTTCTGGCAGGGACCTTGAAATGCCATAGAGTTGTGGCAGTAAACATGGCTACAGCCAGTACCTCAGCCATGAGGTGGGAAAGCTAAGGAATGGACTGGATCTAGCTGGCAAAGCCACGGCTTTAATCCTACTCATATTGCTCAGTAATTTAAAGGGTAGTGTGGTCAGAAAAAAGGGAGATATGCAGTAAAGAGAGATTCAAAGACAAAGAAAATGTTTAAATGATTTAAAGTGTGTTAAAAATATATGCAGACTAAAAGTTAAAGTTCTTTTTTTTTCCAATCAGAATTCTTTATTTTCAATACAATGAGAGTTTGTTGGGTAAATTGTGAAAATACTTGACATAATCTTCCACAACACATTCTAAATTGTTCTTTTGTTTGTCTATTCTTTGAGAATTTCATACATGT
>NW_026068278.1:55972-82546 GCF_014885135.2 Alexandromys fortis | reverse complement strand
GTTTTAACCCAGGCTTTTTCAGACCCAGGCTATCTGGCCTTGGTGAGTTCCCGGTAGAACACCCCCATTGTCTCAGCTAGATGCCCTTCAATTGAAGAATGGATGAAGAAAGTATGGAATATATACATATTAGAGTACTACTCAGCAGTAAAAAACAAGGACTTCTTGAAGTTTGCAGGCAAATGGATGGAAATAGAAAACACTATCCTGAGTGAGGTGAGCCAGACCCAAAAAGAGGAACATGGGATGTACTCACTCATATTTGGTTTCTAGCCATAAATAAAGGACATTGAGCCTATAATTCGGGTTCTTAGAGAAGATAAATAAGAAGGAGAACCCAAAGTAAAACATCAGGCGATGAAAGGAGACAAGAGACACAGACCCACATAGGAGCACTGGACTGAAATCTCAAGGTCCAAATAAGGAGCAGAAGGAGAGCGAGCACGAGCAAGGAACTCAGGACCGTGAGGGGTGCACCCACACACTGAGACAAAGTTAAAGTTCTTAAAGTTAAAAAAAAAAGGAAGAAAGAAAGTAGTTGGGTGTGGTAGTACACACCTTTAAATCAATACTTGGGAGGCAGATGGAGATTGACCTCTGTGACTTCAAGGTGTGGTAGCACACACCTTTAATCCCAGTGCTCAGAAGGCAGAGACAAACAGATCTCTGTAAGTTCAAGGTGTAGTAGCTTACACCTTTAATCCCAATGCCTGGGAGGCAGAGACAGGCAGATCTCTGAGAGTTCAAGGACAGCCTGGTCTACAGAGTTATTCCAGGTCAAAGATACAGAGAACCTGTCTCAAAAAGCAAAAATTAATAATAAAAATAAACAAAATAGAGGTTAAAATAAAACACACAAAATGGAAAATACACAGAGAATTTCGATACTGTATGCTATTATGCTCTCTTTGAATTGTTTGAATGCTGAGGAAGGAGCAACAGCTGCCAAAAGATATTTGTTTATAAATGCTGCTGAACTAATCCAACGTAGAGATTTTGATGCCTTGACTTTGAAATTTGGATCTAAGGACATGATGCTTTGGAAAGGAGTTTCCTATTTTGTTTTCACAGAGGGTGAGAGTCTGTGGATTTCTTCTATTCCTATATGGTATGATGGACCATGCCCTCCTGAAGGGTTGCAGTGAACACCTTCAGAAAATTACTTCACTCAACTGCCAAACTGCCGACTGAGAAGAACCTAGCACACAGGTTATACCATGAAAGACCTAATTAACGATGCCCCCATTCAGCAGGAAGCAGTTTGGAGAGAAAAAACTGTGCCCATGTTCCAAAATATGGTTTATGAACATTCTTTTACATTTAAAGGGGGATATGATATAGATATGAATAATTTGCATTGGTATAAATTTTGTTTTATTGATAGAGATTTAAGGTCAGTTTTGTTATATTTATATGTATTTCTGATCTTTATTAAGGTATTGTGATTGTGTAGTTCATTGAAAAATGTAANCATTAACCTGGGCATTTCATTTAAAAAAAAAAGCTTTCCAGTTACATACATTTTTTGAAAATTACTTATTTTTAAACGGCTGAATAAAATTTCAATTTATGTGTGTACCATAGTTTGTTTCCCTAAATCTGTTGATGTACCACTGACTTATTCAATTCATTTGCTATCATTAAGATGATAGCACAGATATGTAAGCACTTATAAGTTAGGTCAAATGAAACACAATACAATTTTCCGCCACTCAAAGTCAATGAAAGCCTCTTACTTCAGTTGTAAGCTGTTTCTATAGATTGCAATCATTCAGGATATTTTACATAATTCATAAGTATTAGGTATAATTGATGTCAAAAACTTTTGTCCCTACTGAGATGATTATGCACATGAACATTATAAAAATTAATGTCATATTTTTTGTAGTTAAACTATCCTCCTTTGAAGGAATGCCACCTGATAATTTAATAAACTCTTTTTCCTTTATTCTAAATTCAGCTTACTAATATATGAATATTTAATTTATAATACAGTGGACTCAAATCATTTCATTTTGCAGTAATTTCTCAGATTGGTACAATTAAATTCCAGCACGATAAAAGCAACTTGGAAGCTGTTCTATGTTTCAAAAAAAATTTTAATTAAATTAAAATTTTTAGCCAAGAGGTGATGGCACACATCTTTAATCCTACCTCTTGGGAGTCACAGGCAGGCAGATCTCTGTGAATTTGAGACCAGCCTACAAGAACAAGAGTTAGTTCCACGACAGCTAGAGCTGTTGCACAGAGAAACCCTATGTTGAAAAAACAAAAAATAAATTATAATTTATAGAATTCATCAATTATTCAACTTATGGCAAGTTGCTCAAATTTCAAATTCATTCTCTTGCTATAACTGTAGCTTGAGTTATATATTTTCTATGTATCTCGGAATTCAGATTAGATATTGTGTATATTTTTCACAATTTAATCCTATATTTAAATTATGCATTTTTATTTTAGTCATAGAATTCCTTTGTAATTTCATTCATTATTATTATATTAGGAGACATGTCTTCATTCTTTCTGTCCTGACTTGCTTACATTTAAGACTCCTTTCTTCTTCCAAAGGTAATTATCACTACCTATAGCTATTTAAAGAACAATTTTGCTGGCATCAACTCCACCTTCTTCCTATTATGTATTTCATCACACTGTGATCTAATTGTTGTTTCTCCTCTCTGATGCTTGTTTTTGCTTGTTCAATTTTTATCTGTGACATAGCACAATCACACCACAGGTCCGATTATCTTTGGGGATTTTTCATTCTTTAACACACTGAAGATTATGCTAATAAATTGACTTCTGATGGATCCCAAGGTAGTTCGTGGTTTGGTCATAACTGAAAGGGCACTCACATGAGTAGAAGATTGGAACATTGTGTCATTTGGATATCAATCTAGTCCCCAAGATCTTTGGAAGAAATGGACATTAAATTCAACCAACTGCTCAATAATTAACTCAGCAACAATTGCATCATTATGTCCCCTTAAAAAATGCTATGAATATAAAAGCTACATGGAGCTGCCTCTGGACATGTTTGGATACCATTCCCCCCTTCCTCCTTCTTTGTGTGTATATATGTGTGTGTATGTGTATCTCTGTGTGTGTGTCATTATAGATAACATGCATTTTACAAGAAGTCTGTAATTATAACATTCATTGTAAGTTCAGTAAGGAAATTTGGGGATTTTGTCTAATCTCTAATTCCTCCACCTTATTTTTTCACATGTGATATACAAACCACAAATTATCTGAATTAATGTGCTTTTCCAAAATCTGATTTGAAAATATGTTACCCACAGTTTCTTATTTCTAAACACATAGGATTCCATAAAATTGTGCAGTCATTATCATTTCTGCAAAATTCTATTTTTAAACATTTTCATTTTGATGAAAATTTCCTTTCCCTTAGAGTCCAATGTAATGATTTCTTGGTAGGTATGGTATGTACCCTCAGACCAACAAATTATCAGCCACTTGTGCGCACATTCTCGCTGATTTCAGCTGCTTTCCTATATTCATCTCTCACCAGTTCTTCCCATAGACCAATGAGTCCTTTGACTTTCACAGTGTGTGCTTTTGTTCGTGCTCTTGCTGCCTAAACATTCTCCAAGAATTACTCCTCTGGCATGCTCTCTTGCTGCTCACCAGAAGGACTGGTGTCTCATGTGTGAGCTAGAGAAGTGTCATTCAGAGAAGCAGTATTGGCAATGGGCTCTTTGTTATTGGATCATGAACCTGAGGTAGCTTTAAACAGAAAAAGAGAATCTGCACACCTGAGGATGAGACTTCTCTGTAAACTCTTACAGTTTCACCAATAGTGTGTGATGAAACTTTGGAGACCAAATTGACTATGTTATTAAGATCCCGAGATCTGAACACATACTAGTGAATTGAACAACTCCACACAATACTGAATGCAAAGGATCCACTGTTATGTTACCCAGGGTCAGACTGAGGATCAATACAAATATCTGTTCATGAACCAAGATAAGCAAGGAGAAATGTTAAAAGGCATTGGTTGAATTTCAGATGTATTAGAACCAACACCAAGAGTTTCTAATTCTCAAGAAATTCACTTTTGACAAAGAAAATGCACATAGCATTGTGAATCTAACACTATGTCCATAAGAATATTCATATGTACATAATGACATAAGTGAATTATTGAATAAACAGTGCAGACTAATACCGTCTGAAATAGAAAGTAAGTACTAATCGTATAGGGATTCCTTTGAAATTCTTTACCCTTTGTATGTCCTGCGATTATATTTTATAGGAATAATTGAAAGACTCCCAACACAGAAGTCTCATTTTTCTTCTCAATAGTAAGTCATTTTTATCATTTGCCTGGGATAAATCGATAAGATAACACTTAGATAAGGGAAAGAGAAGACAACTAATGTTCTCTTGGGTGAACATCTTTCTGGCTTCCATCCTCTGATCTTAGGATCTTTCACTTCGGTCAATGCATTGAGCAGAGGAGGATGCAGAAAGCCAACATTTCCAATCACCAAGGTAGTCTAAATTAAATCCCAAATAATGAATTGCTTCTTAAACAATGCAAAGACTGCCATTGACCAAGGAAAAGAATGAGAACAAGTAATGTGGGCATGAGAGAAATTGTTCCATGTTCTCTATCAATGTGAACATGGTTCAACCATGAAATTGTCAAATAATATGTTGAACACTCAGGGAATTAAATTAAATATTATGCTATCCAGCAATCTCACATCTCAGTGTATAAACAATAGAAATGACATTTTCATTTAAAATAGAGTTACACATTTCTCTTCACTTCCTAATAACACAGTCAAACTGCTTGTTCAACCTAGACATAGTAAGGAGGACCTTAGACTTGCCACAGGGCAGGGTGCCTCGTCCTCTCTTAGGATTGGAGGGGGGAGGGATGGGAGGTTATGGGCATGGAGTGGGACGGGGGAGGGCATAGGAATTTGATTTGGTATTTTTTTTTAATGTTCAAATAATAAAAAAGAAAAAATATAAATATTTGGGTAAAAACATGAAGTATATGCTAAATGCAGTTTTAGTGCATGGGATGCATTATAATAAGGTGATTTTTTTAACCTAATACTCAAAATCAGTATTTATTCAATTAGTTTAATCATCCTTTTTTGAGCTGCCTATTGTCCTAGACAATGGGCTACAGAGGTATGTATGTATGATTTCATTTCTAAAAATTTATGGTCCAATAAAATTGAGTAGCTAATAAGAAAATATAATAAATTTTGGTTTTCATCTGGAAAAAAGGAGGTCACAAACCAGTTCTCCAAGATGGTATTAAAAATATGCAATTATTTTTCTAATCGTTCACAAAATCCTAAACACATAATCAAAAATCAAACAAACCAAAGATGAGACACATTGAGAATAATGTATAAAAATGTTCATCTAACACACAGGGCATCCTGAACAAGGGGGGAAAGCACATAGAGTGGCAGGTGCCCATCAGAGCTGCCACATGATGGAAGGCTCCACAATGTTAAGACCTGTCTACACCACTGTTACTCACATACAGAATATCCACAGAATAAGGAACACAACATTTGGGGTGTTCAATATGAAATAATTGGTGGATACCCTCTGGGATTGACTGAACAGATTGTTTTGAGTTATTCTCTGTTTTCCTGATAATTCCATTACCAAGAGATGGAGAAAAGCCCTAAATCCCTTTTCTCCATGTTGATCTTCACCACAAGAAAAACAGTTCCCACTGTTCAAGCACGTCCTCCTCTCCACTTCTTGTCATCACTTACGATTCTCTGTCTTTTTGTTGCTTCATGTAACATAACCTTGAAGACTGGTCACATGCTACTGTTTTTAACAAGGTGTCATAAAGAGCTGACCCTCCACTCATTACCAATGCAGCAATCATATGTAGAAACCTGCTTTTGCAATGTGATTCAAGTGGCAAAGAGACAAGGAAGGAAATGTAAATGTACATAGTGACAGAGTCACAACAAACAGAAAACAGGAACTAGTAAATATTCAGGTATGGTGTCCTTGAGTGGGACAGTGAATACTATGAGACCACTTGTGTGTTTGAAAATCAAGACCCTGAATCTTTCCTCAGATAAAAAAAATAAAATCATATGCACCGAATGTTTGTGAGTTGCATCCTCACAAGTTGGGTTTTCTAAGTGAGTGATCAGAATAAAATTATCTTCAATGACAACATAAAGAATTTTAAGTAGTTCCATAATCCTGATTTCACATCAGGAAGAGCATGAAGTGCAACATATGACTAAATTCCATCCAAACACTCTGCTGGGGTATATAAGGATATGCACTGAGGATGTGGTATCCTTGGTTATCTGCACAATATGAAGGTGTAGTCAGTTAATGTTTTGCATCCAAGGTCTGCACCGTATGAATCATAAAATTTCCTGTTTATCTGCAAGGGGGAATTTAGACAGTGTCAGAACAAAATTAATTCATTTTTTTTTTTATCACCAGGTTCTGTAAGAAACACAAAGGCTTCTCGGAAACTTGAAGAAAGAGTGTAAACCATGCCCTGTCCTTCCTTTCATCTTCTCAGGAACCTCCCACAATGCAAAGGAGCTAAATTTCAGGCCTAGATAAAAGGTCCCAAGTCCTTCTCACTAAAGCTTCTAGTAGGGCATGGTTGTCCTGGTGCTGTTCCTCTGCCTCATGAGCTTTCCAAGCTGTAAGTGCTTCAGGGTTTCAGGAAAGAGACCCAGCATGTCTTCTGTGGGATGCATGTATCATGGCAGCTGTACCTGTTTCCAGGTTCCCTCTCCAAGGTACAGATCAAGTAGTAAAGGACCCTGTCTAGCACAGCCCTCATAGACTCTGTCCCTCTCCTTAACTGTCTCTGGATTCTCATTAACCAGCTATGGTGTAAGCTGGATCTGCCATCTTCCAGAAAAGTGTCTGAAGTGGATGTGAAGAATCTGGAGTGTTAGAAGAACAAATTATAATTCTGATCTCAAATCTGAAGTAAACATCATTAGAGACACCTCCTGTTCTATGATGCTAATTGTTCTTAATGATAAAAATCCCAAGTCAGCTATGAGGGGCAAAAACTGAAGGATCAGAAAAACAGAGTATTCAGCCACTAGAGAGTTCTT
Source organism: Alexandromys fortis (assembly GCF_014885135.2). Lineage (NCBI taxonomy): Eukaryota > Metazoa > Chordata > Mammalia > Rodentia > Cricetidae > Alexandromys > Alexandromys fortis. The sequence goes on along the minus strand of NW_026068278.1, from coordinate 75,431 downwards.
ACCTCAACCAATGTTCAGGCCAAACGGGGAAGATGCTGTCTCTCCAAATCCTCAGGCTGCCTCTCTTACTGAATCCTCAGACTACATCTGAGCTCTTGTCTCCTCCCGCTGTATATTCCTCTTTCTGCTCAGCCATGTCACTCCTTTCTCTGCTTCCCTAGTGCTGGGATTAAAGGCATATAATCCCAGGTACTGGGGTAACCATTGCATGAGTTCAGTTTCTGTTTTACACAGATTCAGTATCTCATAGTCCAGGGTAGCATTGCACTCACAGAGATCTGTCCACTTCTGTCATTCTAGTGCTGGGATTAATGGTATGTGTCACAATTGCCTGGCCTCTATGACTAACAAGTATCTTAACTCTGCACCCTGATCTTCAGGAAGTTTTATTTGTTAGATCACAAACAAAATGTCACTATGCCTCCAAGAGCTATGCTTTCATAAAACTGAACAATATGCAAACTTCAGACACAGCCATGTATTACTGTGGCAGAGACACAGTGAGAGAACTCGTGTGAGCTTGGACAGAAACTTCTCTACTCAGACCAGCAGGGGATGCTAAGAACCAACAAGTACTCTCAATATCAGAGGTGGTGACTTTGGAAACTAGGAAGTTCTGGAATATTCTGCATTTATACTTGTTTGATGCCATAACCTTTTTTCTTTTACACAAGGAAATCTTCTAGAGTACACTTTATTCTACATGTTTGCCATAACATATTAATCTTGTTTTTTTATTACACACTAAACATTTGTGTTCCTTCACAATTCTCTAAGATTTCTAATTTCTTGTGAGAGAAAACAGAACATTAATTTTATATATTCTCTATATACACTATATATGAATATATATATATATATATATATATATATATATTCAGGAGTCTGAAATTACAAAACTTGCTGATTGCAGATTTTGTAAGACAGTTTAGGAATTTCAAATAATCTTTAATTCATCTTTGTTTTTAAACTTGTGATAGAAAAACCACAACTGCCCTGAATTGATGTTAATTTCCACAGTTAGCTTAGAAAAAGAGCCATCCACAGTTTTCTACTTCTAAAATAATAGGACCTTATAAAAGTGTACAGTTGTTATAACTGTTGCAAGATTCTAGTTTGAACATTAGCATTTTTGTCAAAATTAGCTTGCACTTCAAAATCCAAGTTAATGATTTTTCTATAGGCATACTGTGCAACTCAGACTACAATATTCTCAGACACAAATATGCACATCCCAGCAGATATCACATCCAATCCCTAATCCATCTCACTTCATTTCTTCCCATAGACAACTGAGTTCTGTGATTTTCACAGTTTGTGTTTCTGTTGGTGCTTTTGTTGTTCCAAAAATACTCTACACTCTGACCTTGTGTCTCATCTGTGAGCTAGAAAAGTATTCTCCAGAAAAGTTGTATTGGCTATGGACTCCATGTTAATGGATAATAGTCTTGGGAAAAGTTTAAAAAGGAAAAGATATAGGGCATCTCTTGGGTATATTCCCAAGAGTAATATTGCTGGGTCCAGGGGTAGGTTGATCCCGAATTTCCTGAGAAACCACCACACTGCTTTCCAAAGTGGTTGCACAAGTTTGCATTCCCACCAGCAATGGATGAGTATTCCCCTTACTCCACAACCTCTCCAGCAAAGGCTATAATTGGTGTTTTTGATTTTAGCCATTCTAACAGAGTCCCACATTGAAGCACCGGACTGAAATCCCAAAGTCCAAATCAGGAGCAGAAGGAGAGAGACCAAGAGCAAGGAACTCAGGACCGCCAGGGATGCACCCACACACTGAGACAATGGGGATGTTCTATCGGGAACTCACCAAGGCCAGCTGGCCTGGGTCTGAAAAAGCATGGGATAAAAACCGGACTCGCTGAACATAGCAGACAATGAGGACTGCTGAGAAGTCAAGAACAATAGCACTGGGTTTTGATCCTACTGCATGCACTGGCTTTGTGGGAGTTTAGGCTGTTTGGATGCTCACCCTACTAGACCTGGAAGGAGGTGGGAGTTCCTTGGATTTCCCACAGGGCAGGGAACCCTGACTGCTCTTTGGGTGATGAGGGAGGGGGATTTGATTGGGGGAAGGGGAGGGAAATGGGAGGTGGTGGCGGAAAAGAGGCAGAAATCTTTAACAAATAAATAAATAAATAAACAAATAAATAAACAAATAAATAGAAATACAAAAAGAAAAAGAAAAAGAAAAGAGAATATTTTCATGTGAGGCTGAGGCTTTTACCAAAATTTAGGCAGTGAAACTAAACCAATAGTGTGTGATGAAACATTAGAGACCACATTGACTACGTTCTTAGAATCATGATAGCAGAACACATAGCCGTGAATTGAATAACTGCACCCAATGTTGAGCACAAAGATTCCACGGTCATATTTTCCAGGGTTAGTGTGAGGATCAGCTTACACAGTTGCTCCTGAAATGTATGGACATGGTAAATTATTTGATTATTTGGTTGGACCTAAAATATATCAGAAACTATACCTCTGTTTGAATCCCAAGGACATTACTTTTGACCAAGAATATCAAGAACTTTTATGGAGAGCTTACTAATATGAATTAAAAGACTTCCCATATTAACATTAAGGTAAATATTTTATTAAGCAAATAGGCACAGGAAAAGTTTTCTCTCTGGACTAGAAAAGAAGTAATAATTGTTTATAGAGATGCTGTTGAAATTCTCTTCTCTTCAGTGGGTTCTCTGATTTATTCTAGATAATTTTAGAGAGAAGGGGATACCTAGATTACACATATGTATAATCTAACACCAAAATAACTTTCCTGCAGCATGAGCCCTGAAAGGGTAGGACAAGAATGATATGTTTTCTCTCTAATTCTGATTGATGATGGAATATTGTTCACTTAGAACAGCTAACCAAATGTGAAAAGATATTTTATAAATCATATATAGGAGTCTCTGCAGATAGATTTGTTTTTAAACATAAGTGAAGGGCCCCACCAATTCTTAGTGGGATGGCAAGATGGTCCCAGATAAAGTTGCCTATGAAGTTATTTGATATTTATAAATGTTCCTTCATCATTTGCTTTCTGAATTTTTGTTTTAAGCCTCAGCTCTATAGTTTTTGCTTATTTTCTTTATTCTTTTGTTTAGGATGTCGACATGTGATGTCTTCCATCCAAATTTTCCCACATCTTCTAAACATGGCACTCTACCAACCTCATACTTATTTAAGCACAGATAATGCTGCCCATATCAGCATGTATGTGAATCCAAACACTGCAATATAGGAAACATACCAGCAACCATACCCTCAAAAAAGTGTAATTCAATACCTTTCCAGAAAAATACATTTCCAACTGCTCCTCAGTAAGAAGTAGTACCAAGGAATTATCAGCCCTATCTATAACAGGTCTCTGGCTGGCTTGGCCCTAGTTAGGATTATACAGACAACAGCAGTCATTATGAGTCCATGATTATAATATCCATGACATGGGCAGAAGACAGCATTTCACAGCACCCCTCCCTGTGCTCCACTCCTTACATTCTTCCCACCTTCTTTCAGCCTCCTCTGAGCCTTGGAGGAATTTTTATGATTCTGGAATCTTATATAACATAACATATTCAAGATTGGGAAGGAAAGCCGGGCGGTGGTGGCGCACGCCTTTAATCCCAGCACTCGGGAGGCAGAGGCAGGCGGATCTCTGTGAGTTCGAGACCAGCCTGGTCTACAAAGGGAGTTCCAGGACAGGCTCGAAAAGCTACAGAGAAACCCTGTCTCAAAAACCCAAAAAAAAAAAAAAAAAAAGATTGGGAAGGAAAGTGTCTGCCTTATAGAGAATCCAGATTGTATGTTTGAGACTATCTGTGTTTGGTGTCCTGGCTTCTATTGTGTAGGCTTAAAATTATAATGGAAGTCAATACAGGAAAAGAAATCTTAAATGAAGGACAAGAGGGAAAAGCATGGGGCAATACAGGGGTTTTGAAAGGAAAAGTTGGGTGTAGTGAGATAAAAGTGCTGAGAGGGTAGAAACATGAGAATTTGGGAAAATAAAAACAAAGTCTTCTGAAAATAAAAATTGATGGAAAATTTTGTGTTCTATTATAAAAACTTATTAAAAATCCACATTATGATGAAAATATAAACAAGCAGAAATAAAACTGACCTAAGACAGCATGAAGACATCCATGTGTTCCCTGGGATCAAGGAGGGAAAGACCGAGTGGAGAGTAAAAGTCATCATAGGGAGAACTTCAGGATGCAAACAACTAAGTGCTGCAAATAAAAATATGTCTCCACTGAGAGGAAGACAGGCAGAACGAAGAATGTATCATTTGCCAAAGTCCATGGGGCTTTTGATAGCACCTCTCAGAACTGAGTGGAATTCAGAAAAGTTTCAAGTGTTCCCGTCAGGAGTCACTTCAGGAAGAAGTCATGTCCGGCAGAGACAAAGAGACAGACAGACCTAATATATGGAAACACAGCTATGTGTTGAGATTTTCTATTTCAGATGGATCCAGAAGAGACATGACAGTGTGGAAACACTACATTTACTATGCATATGGTGAAAAAAGAACTAAATAAAGTGTGGTGAATCTGTAACAAAGAGATTTTGTATACAGAGCTGCATTAATGCTTCATAATCTATAACTGTCATCAGTGTGTATGATGTCTTATATCTACTCTGAATACTGCCTTCTGGACAGGTCCAACTACAGAGCCTGCTATGTCAGGAAGGTATGCAAATAAAGCTTCTTTTACCCATAAAAAAACAGCCATGTCCTGACCCTTCAGCTCTGGCAAAGGAGACCAGCCCTGGATCCTCCCAGTCAGTGGTCAGCACTGAACACAGGCCATTCTCCATGGACTTAGGGCTCATATTGGTTTTCTTTGTCCTTATTTTAAAAGGTAATTCATAAAGATGAGATGCTGTGTGTTGTGTGTACATGAGAAATACAAAAATTCTTCTATGTCAGTTTTCTAACCTGAATTCTTTGTGTTTACAGGTGTCCAGTATGAAGTGCAGTTGTTGGAGTCTGGTGGAGGCTTAGTGCAACCAGGAAAGTCCCTGAAACTCTCCTGTGCAGCCTCTGGATTCACCCTCAGTAGTTACCCAATGAACTGGGTCCGCCAGGCTCCAGGAAAAAGGTTGGAGTGGGTCGCATACATTAGAAGTGATGTATACTATACCGACGCTGTGAAGACACAATCTCCAGAGACAACGCCAAGAACACTCTGTACCTGGAAATGAGCAGTCTGAGGTCTGAAGACACAGCCATGTATTACTGTGCAAGAGACACAGTGAGTGAAATGTTACTGTGAGTTCAGACAAAAACACCCCTGTGGGGAACACAGGACCAGCAGGGGGCGCTGAGAGTACTTAGAAATCAGGGTCACAGAAGAGTCTGCTCAGAGAAACATGGAAGACCTGACATCTTTGTGTCTGCTCTGCCTCTCCATATCACACTTAAGGATTTTCTCTACAGAAATAGTATGAAGCAATCCTTGAATGTCCAAATGTTAATTCGAATTTCTGTTTCCTGTTGTGATGTGTGCGGTTATTTATTACAATGTTTCTTCCTGTTACCCTTTTTCTCTCTGTCTACCTGTCTCTGTCTCAATCTCTCTCACCCCCCCCTCTGTGTGTGTGTGTGTGTGTGTGTGTGTGTGTGTGTGTTGACATATGAAGCCTTTCTCTAACAATCTGTAACACCTATTTTGAGACAAATTCCATCCGCGGGCCTGGATCTCAATGACTGGATTGTCTGATTTTCCAGTTATTCCCAGTGATTGTTTAATCTTCACATTCCCTATATGGTATACCTGGTTTGCTGCAACACCCACTTTTTTTCTTTCTTTTATTCTTTTTTTTTCATTTTTTATTTTATTGAGAATAAGAAAAAAAAAGTTTCCGCCTCCTCCCAGGCTCCCATTTCCCTCCCCCCACCCCCCTCCCCCACCCCCCCCTCTTCTCCCCCGCCCCCTTCTCCTCTCCCCCTCCCTCTCCTATCCTAAGAGCAGTCATGGTTCCCTGCCCTGTGGAAAGTCCAAGGTCCTCCCCCCTCCCTCCATGTCTAGGAAGGTGAACATCCAAACTGGCTAGGCTCCCACCAAGCCAGAACATGAAGTAGGATCAAAACCCCTTGCCATTGACCTTGGCTTCTCATCAGTCCTCATTGTTCGCCATGATCAGAGAGTCCGGTTTTATCCCATGCTGTTTCAGTCACAGTCCAGCTGGCTTTGGTGAGCTCCCAATAGATCAGCCCCACTGTCTCAGTGGGTGGGTGCACCCCCCGTGGTCCTGACATCCTTGCTCATGTTCTCCCTCCATCTGCTTCTCATTGGGACCTTGGGAGCTCAGTCCAGTGCTCCAGTGTGGGTCTCTGTCTCTATCTCCATCCATCACCAGATGAAGGTTCTATGGTGATATGAAAGATATTCGTCAGTATTGCTATAGGATAGGGTCAGTTCAGGTTCCCTATCCTCAGCTTCCCAAGGGACTAACTGGGGACATCGCCTTGGGCTCCTGGGAGCCACTCTAGGTTCAAGTCTCTTGCCAACACTAAGGTGGCTCTTTTAACTAAGATATGTGCTTCCCTGCTCCCCTATCCAACCTTCCTTTATCCCAATCTTCCTGTTTCCCCAAGTTCCCCCAATCCTCCCCTTCTTACTTTTCTCTCCCTGTCCCCCCTTATCCCCAACCCACCCCACCCCCAAGATCCCAATTTTGTCCCCGGCAATTTTATCTACTTCCCTTAGCCAAGAGGATAACTATATGTTTTTTCTTGGGTTCACCTTCTTCTTTAGCTTCTTTAGGTTCACCAGGTATACACTCCGTGACCTTTATTTATGGCTAGAAACCAATTATGAGTGAATACATCCCATGTTCATCTTTTTGGGTCTGGGTTACCTCGCTCAGGATAGTGTTTTCTATTTCCATCCATTTGCATGCAAAATTCGAGAAGTCATTGTTTTTTACCGCAGCATAATACTCTAATGTGTATATATTCCACACTTTCTTCATCCATTCTTCCATTGAAGGGCATCTAGGTTGTTTCCAGGTTCTGGCTATTACAAATAATGCTGCTATGAACATAGTTGAACAAATGCTTTTGTCATATGATAGGGCATCTCTTGGGTATATTCCCAAGAGTGGTATTGCTGGGTCCAGGGGTAGGTTGATCCCGAATTTCCTGAGAAACCGAAACACTGATTTCCAAAGTGGTTGCACAAGATTGCATTCCCACCAGCAATGGATGAGGGTACCCCTTCCTCCACAGCCTCTCCAGCAAAGGCTATCATCGGTGCTTTTGATTTTAGCCATTCTGACAGGTGTGAGATGATATCTCAAAGTTGTTTTGATTTGCATTTCCCTGATTGCTAATGAGGTTGAGCATGACCTTAGGTGTCTTTTGGCCATTTGAACTTCTTCTTTTGAGAATTCTCTGTTCAGTTCAGTGCCCCATTTTTTAATTGGGTTAATTAGCATTTTAGAGTCTAGTTTCTTGAGTTCTCTATATATTTTGGAGATCAGACCTTTGTCTGTTGCGGGGTTGGTGAAGATCTTCTCCCAGTCAGTAGGTTGCCTTTTTGTCTTAGTGACAGTGTCCTTTGCTTTACAGAAGCTTCTCAGCTTTAGTAGGTCCCATTTATTCAATGTTGTCCTTAGTGTCTGTGCTGCTGGGGTTATACTTAAGAAGCGATCTCCTGTGCCCATCTGTTGTAGGGTACTTCCCACTTTCTCTTCTATCAGGTTCAGTGTGTTCGGACTGATACTGAGGTCTTTGATCCATTTGGACTTGAGTTTTGTGCAAGGTGATAGATATGGGTCTAATTTCAATCTTCTACAGGTTGACATCCAGTTGTGCCAGCACCATTTGTTGAAGATGCTTTCTTTCTTCCATTGTATACTTTTAGCTCCTTTGTCGAAAATGAGGTGTTCATAGGTTTGGGGATTAAATTCCGGGTCTTCTATGCGATTCCATTGGTCGACTTCTCTGTTTTTATGCCAATACCACACTGTTTTCATTACTGTAGCTCTGTGATAGAGTTTGAAGTCAGGGATGGTAATGCCTCCAGAAGATCCTTTATTGTATAGGATTGTTTTGGCTATCCTGGGTTTTTTATTTTTCCATATAAAATTGATTATTGTCCTCTCAAGATCCGTGAAGAATTTTGATGGGACCTTGATAGGAATTGCATTGAATCTATAAATTGCCTTTGGTAGAATTGCCATTTTTACTATGTTGATCCTCCCAATCCAAGAGCAAGGGAGGTCCTTCCATTTTCTGATATCCTCATCAATTTCTTTCTTCAATGCTTTAAAGTTCTTGTCAAATAGATCTTTTACTTCCTTGGTTAGAGTTACCCCGAGATATTTTATGCTGTTTGTGGCTATTGTGAAAGGTGAAGCTTCTCTGATTTCCCTCTCTGCTTCCATATCCTTTGTGTATAAGAGGGCGACTGATTTTTTGGAGTTGATCTTGTATCCTGCCACATTACTAAAGGTATTTATCAGCTGTAAAAGTTTCTTGGTGGAGTTTTGAGGGTCACTTATGTACACTATCATATCATCTGCAAATAACGAAAGTTTAACTTCTTCCTTTCCAAGTCAAATCCCCTTGATCCCCTTATGTTGTCTTATTGCTATTGCTAGAACTTCAAGCACTATGTTGAAGAGGTATGGCGAGAGTGGGTTTCTGAGTTTAGTGTTCCTGAGTTTAGTGGGATGGCTTTGAGTTTCTCTCCGTTTAATTTGATGTTAGCTGTCGGCTTGCTGTATATAGCTTTTATTATATTTAGGTATGACCCTTGTATCCCTAGTCTCTCCAAGACTTTTATCATAAAGGGATGTTGAATTTTGTCAAATACTTTTTCAGCATCTAATGAAATGATCATATGGTTTTTTTCTTTCAGCTTATTTATATGATGGATTACATTGATAGATTTTCGTATGTTGAACCAGCCCTGCATCTCTGGGATGAAGCCTACTTGATCATAATGGATAATTTTTCTAATGTGTTCTTGGATTCGGTTTGCCAGTATTTTGTTGAGGATTTTTGCGTCGATGTTCATGAGTGAGATTGGCCTGTAATTCTCTTTCTTGGTTGAGTCTTTGTGTGGTTTTGGTATCAGAGTGACTGTAGCTTCATAAAAGGAATTTGGCAATGACTCTTCTGCTTCTATATTGTGAAATACATTAAGGAGTATAGGTATTAGGTCTTCTTGGAAGTTCTGGTAGAATTTCGCATTGAAACCATCAGGTCCTGGGCTTTTTTTGGTAGGGAGGTTTTTGATAACAGCTTCTAGTTCTTCGTGACTAACAGGTCTATTTAGGTTGTTCACCTGGTCCTGGTTTAACTTTGGTATATGGTATTTATCTAAAAACGTGTCCATTTCTTTTACATTTTCCAGTTTTGTGCCATACAGGCCTTTGTAGTAAGATCTAATGATTCTTTGAATTTCCTCTGTGTCTGTGGTTATGTCCCCCTTTTCATTTCTGATCTTATTAATTTGCATATTCACTCTCTGGCGTTTTATTAGTTTGGATAGAGGTTTATCAATCTTGTTGATTTTCTCCAGGAACCAGCTTTTTGTTTCATTGATTCTTTGGATTGTTTTCTGTGTTTCTATTTTGTTGATTTCAGCCCTCAGTTTGATTATTTCCAGTCTTCTACTCCTCCTAGGTGAGTCTGCTTCTTTTTTTTCTAGAGCTTTCAGGTGGGCTGTTAAGTCTCCAATGTGTGCCTTCTCTGTTTTCTTTAAGTGGGCACTTAGTGCTATGAACTTTCCTCTCAGGACTGCTTTCATAGTGTCCCATAAGTTTGAGTAGGTTGTTTCTTTATTTTCATTGAATTCAAGGAAGACTTTAATTTCTTTCTTTATTTCTTCCTTGATCCAGGTGTGGTTCAGTAGTTGACTGTTCAGTTTCCATGAGTTTGTAGGCTTTCTGGGGGTAGGGTTGTTGTTGAATTCTAACTTTAATCCATGGTGATCTGATAAGATACAGGTGGTTACTAATATGTTTTTGTACCTGTGGAAGTTTGCTTTGTTACCGAGTATGTGGTCAATTTTCGAGAAGGTTCCATGAGCTGCAGAGAAGAAGGTATATTCTTTCCGATTTGGGTGGAATATTCTATAGATGTCTGTCAAGTCCAATTGATTCATTACCTCCATTAATTCTCTTAGTTCTCTGTTAGGTTTCTGTCTGATTGACCTGTCCATTGGTGAGAGAGGAGTGTTGAAGTCTCCCACTATTAGTGTGTGCGGTTTGATGGCTGCCTTGAGTTTTAGTAATGTTTCTTTTACGTATGTGGGTGCTTTTATATTAGGGGCGTAGATATTCAGGATTGAGACTTCCTCTTGATGAATTGATCCTGTTATGAGTATAAAATGTCCCTCTCCATCTCTTCTGATTGATTTAAGTTTGAAGTCAAGTTTGTTAGAAATTAGTATGGCCACACCTGCTTGTTTCTTAGGTCCATTTGCTTGATAAGCCTTTTCCCAGCCCTTTACTCTGAGTAGGTGCCTGTCTCTGTGTTTGAGGTGTGTTTCTTGTAAACAGCAGAATGTTGGATCCTGATTTCGTATCCAATCTCTTAGCCTGTGCCTTTTTATAGGTGAGTTGAGCCCATTGACATTAAGTGATATTAATGACCAGGGGATGTTAACTCCGGTCACTTCTTTAGTAGTAGAGTTCGTGTGCGTCCCTTCTTTGAGTTGCGCTGGTGACGGGTCTCTAGATGTCTGAGTTATTGTGGTCATTGTTGGACTCCTTGGTTAGAGATTTTCCTTCTATTACTTTCTGTAAGGCTGGGTTTGTGGCTACGTATTGTTTAAATTTGTTTTTATCCTGGAAAATTTTGTTTTCTCCATTTATGGTGAATGAAAGCTTGGCTGGGTATAGTAGTCTGGGCTTGCATCCATGGTCTCTTAGTTTTTGCAGTACATCTATCCAGGACCTTCTGGCTTTCATGGTTTCCATAGAGAAGTCAGGTGTAAGTCTGATAGGTTTACCTTTGTAAGTAACTTGGCCTTTTTCCTTTGCGGCTCTTAATATTCTTTCTTTATTCTGTATGTTTTGTGTTTTGATTATTATATGGCGAGGGGATGTTTTTTTTTTTTTTTTTTTTCCAGCCTATTCGGTGTTCTGTATGCTTCTTGAACCTTCATAGGTACATCTTTCTTTAGGTTGGGAAAGTTTTCTTCTATAATTTTATTAAATATATTTTCTGGGCCGTTGAGTTGCACCTCTTCTCCTTCTTCTACTCCAATTATTCTTAGGTTTGGTCTTTTTATTGTGTCCCATATTTCCTGAATGTTTTGTGATGAGAATTTGTTGGTTTTGCTGTTTTCTTTGATCAGTGTGTTTATTTTCTCTATGGTATCTTCAGTATCTGATATTCTTTCTTCTATCTCTTGTATTCTGTTGGTAGTACTTGTCTCTGTAGTTCCTGTTCGTTTACCCAGATTTTCCATCTCCAATCTTCCCTCGGTTTGTGTTTTCTTCATTACTTCCATTTCATTCTTCAAGTCTTGAACTGCTTCCCGTACCTGTCTGATTGCTTTTTCATGTTTCTCTTGATTTTCTTGGGTATCTTTAAGCGATTTATTCATTTCCTCTACCTTTTTGTTTGTAATCTCTAATTGTTTATGGCAGTTTTTCACCTCCTGCTTAAGGTCTTCTATTATTTTCATATAATTCACTTTTGAGTCGATTTCTTCTAATTCTTCTGGAGTAGGGTGTACAATTCTTCTTATTTCGGGATCCCTTGATTCTGGTGAAATCATGTTGCCTTTCAGGTTGTTGGAGGAAGTCTTGCATTGGCGCCTTACCATCTCCTCCTTCAAATGGAGCCAGGAGAGGCCTGGTGTCTTGGTCCAGTCTTTGCTGTGAATGAGTCTCTGGGTGTATCTTTTCAGTGTAGAAGCAGGGACCGCCCCGTTGAGCTGGAACTCCTCAGTACCCAAACCTGGACTACTGTCCAGATGGAACTCCTCAGGACCGGTCTGGGTGGGTTGTGTATGCAAGCCTGATGTCTCTCCTGGTGCGGGGTTCGGATCTCCTTGCTCTTTGGGTTACTTGTAATCAAATGTTATGTGGTCAAAGAGGGAAGGGAGTCAGACCGAGGCGGGGAGGGTTGTGGATGCAAGCTGGGTGGGATAGGAAGAGAGAAGGTATTGGGCAGAGTAGCCCCTGAGGATGACCAGGAAGTGTAGGAGGGGTGTCTGCGTTCCCTGTCCCGGGCTGCTGCCGCAATCAGAAACTCACTCACCCCAGTGATGTCTCTCCTGGTGCCTGGACCGGGTCTCCTTGCTGCTTGCCATATCTTGTAAACAAAGGACCTACCTAGCTTGCTGCAGGCAGGCTAGTGGGGACAAAGGAGCTAGCACCCTCCCATTTGCCCCGCCGATTCGGATTCGGTCCTAGAGCCCGAACAGGATGGGCTGGGAGATGTTATGTGGTCAAAGAGGGAAGGGAGTCAGACGGAGGCGGGGAGGGTTGTGGATGCAAGCTGGGTGGGATAGGAAGAGAGAAGGTATCGGGCAGAGTAGCCCCTGAGGATGAACAGGAAGTGTATTTCTTTTATTCTTTCTTTTTTAGTTATGGATTCTAAATTCTGTTTAGAAAAACTGAAGGGTTCTTGTGTGTCAAAAACTTGATTTTCACAGCCCTGTTATAGCTTCTTCTAAATTTATGATGTACTTTACCTGAACAAAATGCAGATCATCATACTGAGCTAGAGTGATCCTTTCTTTTGACCTGAATCATTTTCTGAAGAAGCTGAAGAAGATTGAAACCCTATATGACACAGGAAACTCAAAACCACATGTGAGTCTAGAGGACTCTGTGCCATCTGTTTGTCTCCATGAGCACTACACTACCCACACAGAAGTAAATGTCCCTAATTAAAACTGTGTACTTTTTAATAGTTCTCATCCAATTCTGTGATTTAGCCCAATGGTCTAGTTCTTGTGTAGTTTATATGAGACCTTGATTCAAATGGTATTTTGAGGTTTCAACAACAGTATTTATTAATCAATATGAGAAGTCCCATCTCCTCTCACTGGAGCCTCCAGCAGAGCATGACTGTCCTGGTGCTGCTCCTCTGCCTCATGATCTTTGCAACTTGGAAGTGTTTCAGGGTTTTAGGAGAGAGACCCAGGTCCACCATGTATGGAATATATGACTGATGATGATGTTGTTTGTCCCCAGGTGTACTGTACCAGGTCCACGTGAAGGAGTGAGAACCTGACATGGTTCATCCATAACAGACCCAGATCCTGTCTCTCACCTGCACTGTTCCTGTCATGTGCATTGGGTCCATCAGACTCCAAGATAGGGTCTGGAGTTAATGGAAATAATATGGTATAATGAAAACACTGATTATAATTCTGTTCTCAAATCCTAAGTCACCAGCAGCAGGGACACCTCCTAGTGCCAAGTTTCCTTAAAACTGATCAGTTTGAAAACAGAGGGCACAGCCATATATTACTCTACCAGAGACACAGTGATGAAATCTTGTATGAACCTGTACAAAACCTTCCTCCAGAGACCTTGGGATGAGAAGTGGTAAGGGCCAACAGAGACTCCCCAGCACTAGCACAAATCATTTCAGATGCTGAATCAAATCAGTTGCACAAGCCCAAGAAGGAATGGCTTCTCTGTTTCTTAGCTTGCTATGTGAATCAAAGTCATGTTTCTTATTACACTAGTCTGTCCTAATCTTTACTACATCTAAATATTTTTGAAGTCCTGTTTTCTACTGTAATATTTATTTTTCTATATAACTTACAATCTCATCTGAACAAGATAGATAGCATCACACAGGGTAGACCTGGCTGTGCTCTATGCAACAGGATCAATCTTGAATAGACTCAAGGATCATTGGGAGTGGGGTCCCTAGATTCCCAACAGAATTTCAGTTAATTCTCCATTTAGAGCAGAATTTAGGATTTCAGTAAGAGTCAACCAATCATGTAGGAATACTCTGGTATTTAATCATGATTTTCTCCACTCCCTCCATCATCCTCACATAAAACATGAACATCAATGCCGGGTGATGGTGGTGCACGCCTTTAATCCCAGCACTCGGGAGGCAGAAGCAGGCAGATCTCTGTGAGTTTGAGACCAGCCTGGTCTACAGAGCTAGTTCCAGGACAGGCTCCAAAGCCACAGAGAAACCCTGACTCGAAAAATCAAAAAAACAAACAAACAAATAAACAAATGTTAAAAAAAAACACCCCTCCAAAAAAAAAAAAAAAAGAAAACATGAACATCAATTTCATCATTGATCCTGGCTATGCTCTGGTATTCAGACCAGTAATGAAGCTAGAAGCAGTAGCTGAGGCTAAGGAGCCTGTAGGAAGTTTCTGGCTGATACAATGCTTAAGGTGGCCCTGAGCCTCATGTCCCTTTCTGAAAATGTTGTTAAATCAAAATGTAGTTTGTAGTTCTTAGAATCTACTCTAGCCTACCCAGATTGCTAGTGTGTAATCAATTTGTTTTTGGCTAAAATAAAATACCCTACCTCTACCAAGGTAATTAAATATATTTTAAAGGTTTACAAGATTTTAATTTCATCATGTAGTTAAATTTTTCTCTCCATTGTTTCCTCCACAGAGTTCTCACTTACACAGATTCACTTGCAAATAACTATTATGGTCTCTGTAGTGATCACTTACACAGATTCACTTGCAAATAACTATTGTGGTCTCTGTAGTGATATCTGAGTCATTGATCCTTGATCTGGATATCAGATGTTGCTGTGGGACAATGGTCTGTATCCTGTCAATTACATCTTAAATAAATGATCATTGGCCAGAGCCAGGCAAGGAATATAGGCAGGACAACCAGACAGGAAGTAGAGGTGAATCAATGAGAACTGGAAAATTTTGGGAAGAAGGAAGTCCTAGTCTGCAGTCATGACTCAGTCACAGAAGAAGCAAGTTGTGACTGCCTCACCAAATAAGGTACCAAACCACGTGACTAACATAGTTATGAAATGAATAATGGGCTAATTTAAGTCATAAAATTTAGTAAATAAAAAGTCTGAGCTACAATCAGTTTATAACTAATGTAATGCAATGTGTCATTTTTGGGGGGTGGGGCTTAATGACTATGGGAACTGGGCAAGACAGAAAATCTCAGACAGCAGAATGGTGCCCAACATGGGAACAACTGCATCCATATAAAACCTGAGAGAGCTTGGGAAGTAATTCCAGACATAAATTAATAGAGTCAAGTGTGGCTTATTGATAGTAGCACTTTCTCTAGTGGGCTCTGCTTGCTAGAGGCAAGGCCTGTCATTTAAGAGTGCTTTAGCTGTAAAACCTTGCACCTGTTTTAAGAGGTCCTGCCATGAAATACTTAAATGATTTTGATGAGAAGCTGACTGCATGCTTTTTGGTTTTCAGCCATAGCAGGAAAAAATCCACACTGTTTTAAAATGCTGGCTTTGTGGGTCGTCCTGCCAGTGCTAACGCTGACTCTTTCAGACACGAGGTTCAGCAATAGAGCATTAGAGTGTGGTTTTTGAGCACACAGTTGTAGCTTGGTTGCTGGCGAGGACCTTCAAATACCATAGAGCTGGGGCATTAAACGAGGCTACAGCCAGTACCTCTGCCATGAAGCTGGAATCTCAGAAAACTAAGGAATGATCTTGATCCAGCCATCAAAGCCATGGCTTTAATCCTCTACATATTACTTAGCAAATTAAAGATGCATGTGCTTAGAAAAAGAGAGATATACAGTAAAGATAGATTAAAAGACAAATAAAAGCTCTAAATTAATTACAGTGTGTTTAAAAATATGTGCAGGCTTGGGAGAGAAGAGAAAATGGTTAAATTCCTTAAAATAAAAAAAAGAGAATAATTGAATGTGGTAGTACACATCTTTAATTCCAACACTTGGGAGACAGACGCAGGCAGACCTCTGTGAGTTTAAGGTATGGCAGCACACATCTTTAATCTCAGCACTTGGGAGGCAGAGACAGGCAGATCTCTGTGAGTTCAAGGACAGCTTGGTCTACAGAGGAAGTTCTAGGACAGCCAAAGATACACAGAGAAACCCTGTCTCAAAAAGCCCAAAATTAAAAAAAATAAAGATAAAAGAAATAGAGGTTAAAATAAAACCATGTAAAGATGAAAAATACACAGAGATTCTGGATGTTATTATGTTCTCCTTGAATTGTTTGAATGCTGAGGAAGGAGCAACAGCTGCTTAAAGATGTTTCTTTATAAATATTGCTGAATTAATCCAAGAAAGGCATTTTGAAAATAACCTTACTTCAGAATTGAAATCAAAAGGCATGTTACTTCAGAGAAGAGGTTTTGTTTTGGTTTCCCCAGTAAATGAGAGGCTGTGGATTCATTCTGAGTTAAGAAAATCAGATTTGATCAAGAAAGAACACCTGAGAAAATATTGGTAAGAACAGATGGCCCAGATGCCTGAGTTCTACATCCAGAACAGATCCAAGACTGCTGCCTGAGATGATTAAGCCTCACAAGATACTCCAGTCAGGACTTGATCATAATTCTAAATTTTCTTAAGTCCCCATAAGAATATCAGCACCCCCAAACAGCAGAAAATCGCCTAGAAACTATGCCCACATTCCCCAAAAACGTACTATGAATATTTTCCTTTGTTTAGAATGTTGGTTACAAGTTGTTATGGATAATGATCAGGAAAAAAGCTAAATAAAGGATATTAAATTCAGAGTTCTTGTTTTTTTTAATGAAGGGGAGTGATGTGGTACAATGATCTGTATCCTGTCAATTATATTCTAAATAAACACTAATTTGCTAGTAACCAGTCAGGGAGTATAGGTGGGACAACCAGACAGGAAGTAGAGGTGGGTCAATGTGAACAGGAAAATTCTGGGAAGAAGGAAGTCCTAGTCTGCAGATGTGACCCAGCCACAGAAGAAGCAAGATGCAACTGTCTCACCAAAGAGTATGAAATAACGTGGCTAGCATAGACATGAAATGAATAGTAGGCTAATATAAGTTATAACAGTTAATAGAAAGTCTGAGCTACTAGGCCAATTAGTTTATAGTCAATGCAGATATCTGCTATTTCTTTGGGACTTAAAAACTGTGGAAACTGGGCAGGACAGAAAACCTCAGACAGGATGCCCTAGCTTGTGGCTCCTCTAGGATTCAGGGAAAGGCTTGTCCATTGTGAGCTATCCTCCATCACATTATTGGAAGCTTCTGATTGATCTCATTGTAGAAGAACAAGCAGATATTCAAAGCAAAAAGATAACATTTGTCAGCTCAAATGTGATGAAAATAAGAATCTGTTGTTGGTCTTCTCACATTGTCATGGAGTTATACAGCACAGCACTCCTCCTCATTCTCTGGGTCTTACATGTTCGCCACCCTCTCTACTGAGGTATTCTTTTGATATGGAGGAGGTGACATAGATGACCACTAGAATGGAGCACATTCAATTATTCTAAGCAATTGGGAAAGTTATGTGTCTCAGAATTAAGCATAACTCTACTGAAAAAGAAGCTTATACAATAAAGGCTGAGATCAACAGTAACTATGTGTTTAAACATAAATATTTAGAATATATTTTCTAGTATGTCCAGTTATCAAGATGACTGTAGTAGGTTCTTATCCAAGAACTGTGACCTCCCAAAATCTGAGGGTTTAGAGTATCAGCCATGGATGCATTCCTGTAAATTAGGCCATCTTCAGCTTGATTCCTCAAACTGTGTGTAATGATGTCTTCAGCCATATCATCTTTTATCTATTTCTGGTAGTTTCCTACTAGAGTCACTGTCAATATTTTGTTTCATTTGAGGAGCCTTGGGACTTTCCTTTGGAGTAAACTCCAATCCCTGACACAGAGCAAGAAATAATGCACAGGTCTTAAACTTCATTTAAAGGTAAGGAATATGAGTAGTCAAGCTTCATCTCGATTAGTGACTGTTAGACAAACTTGAGGAAATGGGATGGGAGCCTTGATATATGGCACAAAAGTGACATTGGTAACTTGGACTTGATCCCACCTCTCCTGAGACACATCTTCATCTCCACACACACAATGAAGCAACAGTTTATTCCATAATTGAATTTTGTGAAGATGTAGTACATGACCATATAGTAGTTTGGTTTTAAAAAGAGAGGGAGAGAGAGAGAGACCACCAGTGTGAGCCCTAATACAATGTGAGCCATGGCTGGTTCCCAGTTCCAGTAATGGGTGATTGGTTGAAGAAAAGGATAGTAAATCCAATATACACATTTCCTGATGTAAGAAGTGAATTCCTTTCCTTTCCTACAATGCTTTTCCTGAGCTCTAGTGTCTGGCTATTCCATTCTCTATGTCACCAATCACAGTCTAAAGGTTGGTGTTTATACTGAAACCCTGAGAAGCAGAATCAAAACCAGAATTCACTAAAAAGGCTTTATTTAGACATGAATCCAAGTCAAGCTTTCAAATAGTAAAACAGGGATGTATTAAGGTAAGGCTATTACTTCTGCAAATACACAGGTCTTTGTAGGTGATCTCAGACTCCTCACCCTGAGTCCTGGCAGCTGGCCCATCAAAAACTTTTTCCCATCATGTTGTCACACACATACCCTGTGTAGGCTGTGAGCTGTATAAAAAATGAATTGGTTCCATTAGAGAGGTGGTATGGGATATTGAGAGTCTAGTTTCACCAGCATCACTCAGTGAAATTGGAGGAGGATGAGTGTGGACCTCCTATAATAAGAAACACTAAGGGAAATGTGAACACATCATAGGATTTTGAACATGAAATAAAAAAAGGAATACTGTAGGGTTCAGTTAAATTAATAATGTTAAAACTACAAGAGAATCCTGGGCCTTGCCCTAGAGCACATGCAGACTAGTTAGAAGATGGTGGGTCTATAAATAAGAAAATAGGTACAATCATAGATGTCTTTATAGTAACACTACAGACCACATGCTCTTTTCTAGATGTATGCATCAGTAATGTTGGTACAGTTATCTCATCTTAAATGGGATGTGGGGAGTCAATTTTCACCCCTGACTTATAAAGCAAAGGCTGGTTTTCTGCATGGACATTTATCTTCCATTTCTTTTATATCCTTTACTGGGCTGTGGGATCTCATAGCTGTCTCACACACATTCCTGACCTCAGTGCAAAAAGGAGTGTTGTCTATTGATGAGGGTTTTGGGGCTTCTCCTGTGACTGGTGGCAATACCCCAAGGTGAGTGTTATCATTTTATACATATGTAAGTATAGAGGTTTTAACAGCAGTTAAATGATAGCGACAATTTTTTTTCTTTTTTTTTTATTGAGAATAAGAAAAAAAAAAGTATCCGCCTCCTCCCAGCCTCCCACTTCCCTCCCCCTCCCCCTAATCTTCTCCCCCTCCACCCACTCTTCTCCCCCTCCCCCCTCTCCTCTCACCCTCCCTCTCCTATCCAAAGAGCAGTCATGGTTCCCTGCCCTGTGGAAAGTCCAAGGTCCTCCCCCCTCCGTCCA
>NW_026068278.1:49252-54937 GCF_014885135.2 Alexandromys fortis | reverse complement strand
TTTGTAATAGCCAGAACCTGGAAACAACCTAGATGCCCTTCAATGGAAGAATGGATGAAGAAAGTGTGGAATATATACACATTAGAGTATTATGCTGTGGTAAAAAACAATGACTTTTCGAATTTTGCATGCAAATGGATGGAAATAGAAAACACTATCCTGAGCGAGGTAACCCAGACCCAAAAAGATGAACATGGGATGTATTCACTCATAATTGGTTTCTAGCCATAAATAAAGGTTATGGAGTGTATACCTGGTGAACCTAAAGAAGCTAAATAAGAAGGTGAACCCAAGAAAAAAACATATAGTTATCCTCTTGGCTAAGAGAAGTAGATAAAATTGCCGGGGAGAAAATTGGGATCTTGGGGGTGGGGTGGGTTGGGGATAAGGGGGGACAGGGAGAGAAAAGTAAGAAGGGGAGGATTGGGGGAACTTGGCGACAATTTTTTTATACTCAGATGTGTTGTCCCAGGTGAAGCTTCAGGAGACAAGACCTAGACTGATTAAGCTCTCACACTCATTTTCCCTCAGTTTCACTGTAAATGGTTACTCCATCACCAGCCTGGGCCTGAATTTTACAGCTCCAAGGAAGGTCCTAGAGTGGGTAAGTTATGTAAGTAGTGATTGATGGTTATATCACCATTTATAGTCCTTCCTACAAGAGCCAACATCTCATAGTTAGTGAAACATCTGAGAACCAGTTCTTCCTGAAACTATACTCTGAGACCACTGAGGACATTGCTATGTATTTCTGTGAAAGATAAGCTGTGAAGGGACTTCGGTGTGAGCCCAGGCACAAACCTTCTTGCAGAGGAACTTATGACCAGAAGGGTACAATCAGCAGACAACAAACCCACGAATTCAAATTCATAACAGACATGAAGAAAACACTGGGTATTTTCTTTAGTCTTTATTCTCATATCATTTGGGACCTGTTCACACAGAATATATTTTCAGGTAATGGCTGTGTTCAAGCTCTATGAGATAGGATGAACTTAACAGAATGTGTGCACATACTGATGAATCAGAGTGTGCAGTCATATTTGCCGCTGATGCTTAGATGTGATTACTTACTGACATTAAGAAGTCAGTTTAATTTCAAGCAAATGATTTAGTAAAAAAATATTATGTGTGCATTCAATCTTAAGAGAAATGTAGAAAGAAAGTTGAGCATGATTCTTCAAAACACATCATGATCAGAAAGAAAAGAATCCCAAGTCAATGACTGTGTACTGATTTATACAAATATCATCTATTCACACATTCATCATATATAACTGACACCTGTGATTCAACAATGCATAAACCATTCACAAGTATTTAGTAATATAGTCATCCACAAATCATTAGCTACACCTGCAAATAAAATGATTCTCCATCCAGCAGCAGCTGTCAATGATTGCAGAGAGTCCATGACTGTTCACTGGTAAGAATAGACAAATGTGTGAGTGCCTTTTAGATCCAGTGTAGCCATAACAATTATGCACGTATAGAAGAAATAATACGCTGCAGAAAAAAGAAAATAAAAGGAAGTGATTGAAGAAAGGATGTTGGAGAGAGGGAGAGGGAAGATGAGAGAGGAAATGAGGAGTCTGAAGTTTAGCAGGGAGTTAGGGAGGTTGGGGAGGAAGGGAAAAAAAGAAGAGACATGAGAGTAGGAGGGTCCAGAAATGGTCTTCAGAAGTGAGTAGCAAGGGAAAGAGGGTAGCTTGAATAAGTTTTATTCTGTCTAAATTTTCATAAAAGTTCTGCTTCTGCAGTAAATTCTTGAGTAAGAGGTCACATACCAGTTCTCCAGAATAATATGAAATACATGCAATTATTCCTGTGATCTTTCTCAAGATCCAAAATGCACAATGAAAAATCAGACAAACCAAAGATGAGACACACTGAACACAATGTCTGAAAATGTTCTTCTAACAAAGAGTGCATCCTGAACAAGGGAGACAAAGCACTCACAGGGATGGGTGCCCTTCATAGCTGTCACAGGATGGCGAGCTTCCCAGTTTTAAGACCTGTCTCCACCACTGCTACTCACATACAGAATATGCTCAGAGGAAAAAAGGAACACAATAGTTAGGGTGTTCAATGTGAAAGGATTGGTAGATATTCTCTGTGATTTCCTAAACAGATTATCTTGAGCTGTTCTCTGTCATTCCCTGATGATTTACAGTACCAAGTCATGGAGAAAATCCCCAAATCCCCTTTCTCTATGGTGATCTTCACAGCAAACAAACAGTTCCCATTGTTCAAGCACATCCTCTTTTCCACTACATGTCATCACTTAGGTTCTCTGTCTTTTTATTGCTTGAGGGAACATAACCCTGAACAATGGTTCCATGCTATTGCTTTTTACAAGCTGTCATCAAGAGTTGACCCTCTACCCCTCACCAACACAACAATCATATTTAGGAACCTGATTTTACAATGTGCTTCAAGTGGTAAAGAGACAAGAAAGGAAATATAAAAGTACATACTGACAGAGACACAGACAAACAGAAAACATTTGTACTAAGAAATATCCAAGTGTGGTATCCCTGAGTGGGCAAGTGAATACTCTAAGACAGACTACTTATGTGTATAAAAATCAATCCTATTAATCTCCTCTCAGATAAAAAATTAAAATCACATGCACTAAATGTTTATGAGTTGCCCCCTCACAAGTTGGTTATTCTAGTTGAGTGATAAAAAAATAACTTCAATGATAACAGAAAGGATTTCAAGTAGTTCCTTAATCCTGATTTCACATCAGAAAGAGGCTGAAGTGCATTTTATGGCTAAATTCCATCCTAAAAACTCTGTTGGAATTTACAGGGATATGCATAGAGAATGTTGTATCCTCTGTTGTCTGCACAGCATGAATGTGGTATCACCTAATGTTTTTAACCAAGGGCTGCACAGTGTGAATCATACAATTTCCTATTTGTATGCAAGTGAGAGTCTATACAGTGTCAGAAAAATATTACTCAATTTTTTTATCTCCAGTTCTTCTAGGAAACTCGAGGGCAATTCTCAGAAACCAGAGAGAAAAGGTGCAAGCCTTTATCCCCTCAGGAAGCTCCCTCAATGCACAGCAGCCTGCCTGCTTAGACTAAAAGCCCAGCCCTACCTGAAAGGCCCCATTTCCTTCTCACTAGAGTCTGCCAACATCCAGGAAAGTATCTGAAGTGGATGTGAAGAATATGGAGAGGTGGAAGCACAAATTATAATTTAGTTCTCAAATCCCAAGTCAACATCAGCAGGGACACTTGCTGTTGCACAAATTCTAATTGTTCTAAGTGGTAAAAATCCTGGGTCAGCTATCAGGGGCAAAAACTAAGGATCAGAAAAGAAGAGTATTCAGTCAGTACAGAGTTCTTATCTCTACCAATGTTCTCCCCCTCTCTCTCTCTCTCTCTCTCTCTCTCTCTCTCTCTCTGTCTTTCTCACACTTTATCTCTAACTACTCTCCGTGTGTGTGTGTGCATGTGTGTGTGTGTGTGCGTGTGTGTGTGTGTGTGTGTGCATGTGTGTGTGCTGAATAACCAGTCTTTCTCTTTTCAGTGTGTGGCAGATACTGTTAATCATATGTGCAATCTGCTCTCATTTTTACATTTTGATTCAGGTTTTTGAGTTGAATATGAATAGTGACATTCCAGCACATGCTGTGGTTCAACTACACAGTAGTCTTGAAGAGGTCATGGAGTCCAGACTCAGAATAGGGGTCACCAACTGAGGGTTTCCCTCTATTTCTCCTTGTCCTCTTCCTTCTGTTTTCTTTGTTTAGTTTGATTTATCCTCAATACCCCAACATTCTTGATATCCATGCTCAGAAAATTTATCTTTTGCAGAATCAGTTATAATTGCTAGGCATGAAAAAAAGAAGAATTTGTGGTTCTTAGTGTATATATTTCAGTAGTGCATGAATGCAGTCTTCAAAACAATATTTTCTGCAGAATAATGTGATGTTTTAAAAGATTGACCTAGGATTGTAGCTCTGTGGTAGAGTGCTTTTTGATCATGTGAAAGGTCTTTAGTTTAAGAGCCAAACTCTCTTAAAAATAGGAATTAAGCACTTAGACAAATATCATATCTAACTTTCAGAGACTTAAATGAGCTACTCTCGTGGCTGGAAAAAGAATGAAAGTCCCCAGAATAAAAAGTGCAGTTGTGAATTTGTAGAGAAGGAGCAAGTATACAGGAATTCATCTCTTGGCTTCCATAACAAGTAGTTCATCCAAGGTCTGCGATTCCATGACACATTTCTAAATAACTATAAACCATGAATCCCATGCATGGTAAGGAAAATGTTTGGATGGCCTGAAAACCTAACTGTCTATACTATGTGTGCATTGTGTATGGTTTGCACATGTGTCTGAATGCTAGAGTTGAGATTGAGTGTGTTTAATGGTTCATTTCTATCTTATTTTTAAGACAGGATCTCACAGTCAACTTGGAGCATGAATGTGCAGATAGATCCTTGGTATGGCAAGTTTTAGAGAACCTGCAGTCACAACCCCCTCCAGTGCAGGGAATATAGGATAAACTGTCACACCCAGCTTCTAGGCTAAGTGTTGTCAGTCAGGCTAAGATACTATTACTGGATGGCAGGCATCTTACGACTAAGCCAACTCTTGAGCCCTGGATATTATAACCAAACATTGATGAAATAATTCTAATATATAAAAGAAATACATGTATTATAAAATAATTTTTAAAACAGAAAATGTATTGTCAATTATTGATTTTTAAACCAATAACTGTCTATATGAAAATGAATGACTTGAGTCCAAACCATTATGGGTCCTCATAAATAACCCTTAAAACTGACCATTATGGAAATCTAAAAATGGCAAAATGGATAGGATCTGCAAAAAAAAGAGAGAATGTAAATAATTATCGGAATATATTGTATTGAAGGTTTTTCAAGGAAATAAATTCTTTAATTATCAACAAAAGTGTATTTGATGGTATGGTACAGTGAAATATAGTCTTAATACATTGAATAGAGAGACAGAAGCAAGAAAAATCTCTCATACCTTGGTCTATATGGAAAGTCCCTGCCACATAGATGACCCTGTCAAAAAAATGAAAAAAGTCATTCCTTTTGCATCCACCCACAGAGACAGTGGGACTGATCTAATGGGAGCTCACCAAGGACAGGTGGACTGGGTCTGAACGAGCGTGTGATCAAACCGGACACTCTGAACGTGGCTGATAATGAGGGCTGACTTAGAAGACAATGATAATGACGCTGGATTTTGATTCTACAGCATGTACTGGCTTTTTGGGAGCCTAGTCTGTTTGGATTCACACTTTCATAGACCTGCATGGAGGGGAGGCCTTGCACTTCTCACAAGGCAGGGAACCCTGACTTCTCTTAGGATGGGGAGAGTGAGAGTGGGTGGAGGGGAAGGGGGAGTGAGAGGAGTGGGAGGGAAAAGGGAATATGGAAGGAGGTGGAAATCTTAAATAAATAAACTTTTTTAAAAAAGTCATTCCTGGTTCTGGCTATTACAAATAATACTGCTATGAACATAGTTGAACAAATGCTTTTGTCATATGATAGGGCATCTCTTGGGTATTTTCCCAAGAGTGGTATTGCTGGGTCCAGGGGTAGGTTGATCCCGAATTTCCTGAGAAACCGAAACACTGATTTCCAAAGTGGTTGCACAAGATTGCATTCCCACCAGCAATGGATGAGGG
>NW_026068278.1:35043-47640 GCF_014885135.2 Alexandromys fortis | reverse complement strand
ATCACCATAGAACCTTCATCTGGTGATGGATGGAGATAGAGACAGAGACCCACACTGGAGCACTGGACTGAGCTCCCAAGGTCCCAATGAGAAGCAGATGGAGGGAGAACACGAGCAAGGATGTCAGGACCACGGGGGGTGCACCCACCCACTGAGACAGTGGGGCTGATCTATTGGGAGCTCACCAAGGCCAGCTGGACTGTGACTGAAAAAGCATGGGATAAAACTGGACTCTCTGATCATGGTGAACAATAAGGACTGAAGAGAAGAAAAGGAAAGGGGTTTTGATCCTACTTCATGATCCGGCTTGGTGGGAGCCTAGCCAGTTTGGATGTTCACCTTCCTAGACATGGACGGAGGGGGGAGGACCTTGGACTTTCCACAGGGCAGGGAACCATGACTGCTCTTTGGATTGGAGAGGCAGGGGGAGTGGAGTGGGGGGAGGGGGAGTGGAGTGGGGGGAGGGGGAGGGAAATGGGAGGATGGGAGGAGGCGGGAACTTTTTTTTCCTATTCTCAATAAAAAAAAAAAGGCATTCCTTCTACCAGCGAATGTGAGAGTGTTTCTGACTGTATGTGGAAATCAGAATCTCATTCTCATTTTATTCATGTGTAAATAATATGTGACTTTACCATCAACTCATTCCCTTTGAAATGACTTTTGCTTAGTGAATTTCTTCTAGACAGATTCACAGAAAGAGAAACCCAGAAATCAAGAGAGTACAGAATACAGATGCAAACTATCTCTGCAATAGACAATGTCAAAAATTATGTGAATAATAAGTTACCTATACCAAGTTCCCAAATGTAGTATCAGAAATGTGTCTTTATTTGTCTGATATTCCTCCCCTGATTTGTAACCACAATGAGAATATCAGATGAACCCAAGATGAGACAAACTAAACATGTCTGGAAAATAGTCTTTTAACTTACTGAACGTAGCAAATGAGGAGAACACAGCACTCATAGTTTTTGTTCCCAATCAGTATTTGGAAGGATGACTGTCTGACCTATGTTAAGTTCTAGCTCCCCCCACTGCCACTCATAGTAAATAGAATGTGCACAAAAAAAAATTGAGGGACATAAAATGTGGGATTCCAATAAAGGAAGTGGTGGATGCTCTTTGGGATCTGACAAGGCAGGTTGGTTACAGCTCCTTATTTCTCTTCCCTGGTGATTTACTTTACTAAGACGGGGGACAAAGCCCTTCAGTCTTTCATCCTCTATGGTAATCCTAAGCACAAGGGAAGCAGTTTCCACTGTTCAAGTATACCATGCTTCCATGTTATCACATAGGTTTCTGTGCCTTTTTATTACTTCAGATCTCATAACTCTCAAGCCTGGCTGAATGCTACTTCCTTTCATGAGGTGTTACTAACTGATGGCTTTCTCATCCATTGACAATGCCATAATCATAAATCCTGGGTTCTTATTTGTTGCAACTTGAGGACAGAGAAAGGGAAATATAAAACTACAAAGAGAAAAAAAGACTGACGTAAATAGAGATATTCAAGGACAAGTGTCCAGGTATGGTGTCACTAATTAGAAACGTAATCAGTCTGAGCCTAGTAAGATCAGATCCAAGTCAATCACTTGTGTTTTTTCCCGATGAACACATGAGATCATACATACTAAATGTTAATAATCATAAGTTATCTTCTACTTGAGGAATAAAAATAATATGCCTCTACCGACACCAAAAGAATAAATTCTAAGTTTTCATAAGTATGATTTCTGATCACCATGAGCCCCAATTCCATTCTAAATCCAATTTATGAATTTTTAGAGACATTCAAATACATCGAGTAAGTTATACCCCGTTCTACCTCATTGATTGAATGTGGACTCACCCTAAACATTTCCATCTTTTGCCTGGCAGATCTGCACAGTGTGACTCAAAATATTTCTTGTTTGTCAGGGATTGGAAACCCAGCCAGAACCAGGAAAATGTTCCTGAGTATCTATTTCTATTTCCACTAAGAAACTGAAAAGAAATGTCAGTCATCTGAAGGGGAAATGGAAACCTCCAGTGCTTCCCTTTATACTCTCAGGAACCTCTCCCAATTCAAAGAAGCCTCAGGTTCAGGAAGAAAGCCAAGGCCTAACTGAGAAGCCAAGAGCTTCCAACAGAGGATGACTGTCCTGGTGCAGCTCCTCTGCCTCATGAACTTTCCAACCTGTAATATAAGGAGAGAGACCCAGGTCCACCATATATGAAATGTATGACTGATGATGATGTTGCTTTGCCCCAGGTGACCTGTCCCAGGTCCAGGTCCAGGTGAAGGAGTCAGGACCTAACCTGGTGCAGCCATCACAGACCAGACCCTGAATCTCTCCTGCACTGTCTCTGTGCTCTCATTAGACAACTGTCATATACACTGTGTCCACCAGCCTCCAGGATAGGGTCTGGAGTTAATGGGAATAATATGGAATAGTAATAATAATGAAAACACTGATTATAATTCAGTTCTCAAATCCTAGGTCATTATCAGCAGGGACACCTCTAAGTGCCAAGTTTCCTTAAAACTGAGCAGTCTGCAAACAGGAGACATAGCTGTATACTACTCAACCAGAGACACAGTAATGGAACTCCAGTGTGAACCTGCACAAAACCTCTTTACAGAGACTTCAGGACCTGCAGGTGGTACAAAGGACCAACTGAGACTCCTCAGCACTAACACAAGACATTTCTGTGTTCTGAATCACAGCAGGTGCACAAGCCCATGAAGAGTTGGGTTCTCTGTTCCTTGGCTTGCTCTGTGAATCAAAGTCATGTTTCTCATTGAACTTTTCTAGAATTTAGTCTGTACTAATGTATAACTTGTCTGAATATTTTCAAAGTCTTGTTTTCCACTGTAATGTTGATTTTTCTATGTAATTTGCAATCTCATCTGAACAAGATGCATATCATCACACAGGGCAGACCTGGCTGGGCTTCAGGCACCAGGATGAATCTTGAAGTGACTCAAGGATCATTGGCAGTGGGGGTAGTCCTTTGATTCACAACAGAGTGTCATTTAATTCTCCATTTAGAGCAGAATTTAGGATTTTGGTAAGAGCCAATGGATCATGCTGGAATAAACTGGTAGGACTTATAAACCATTAACCTTGATTTCCTCCACTCTCTACATATTCCTTACATAAAACATGAACATCAATTTCATCATTGACCCTGGCTATGCTCTGGCAATAAGACCATAGATACAGTGTGGCCAGAGACAGCAGCTGAGGTTCAGGAGCCTACAGGACATTCCTGGCAAACACACTGCTTAAGGTGTCCCTAAGCCTCAAGTCCCTTTCTGGAAATGCTGTTAAATCACAATGTAGTTTCTATATATTAGGGTCTATTCTGGTTTTGTCAGATTCCTGGTGTGTAATCAATTTGGTTTTGGCTAAAATAAAATACCCTAGACCTACCAAGGTATTTAAACACATTTTCAAAGCTTACAGGATTTTAATTTCATCATGTAGATAAATTACTAGATCCATGGCTTCATCCACAGTGTACTTACTTACAAATAAGTTTTGTGGTCTCTGCAGTGGTGTCTGAGTCACAGATCCTTGATCTGAATAACAGATGTCCCAGATTGTAGCACCTGTAGGATTCAGGGAAAGGGATGTGTGTTGTGGGCTATCCTCCATCATATTCTTGGAACCTTCTGACTGATCTCACTGGGGAAGACCAAGTAGGTGTTCAAAGCAAAGAGATAACATTTTTCAACTTAATTGTGATGAAACTAAGGACCTGTTGTTAGTCTGTTCACATTGTCATGGAGTCCTAGAGCATAGCACTCCTCCTCATTGTCTGGGTCTTACATATTCTCCACCCTCTCTACTAAGGTATTCTTTTGGCATGGAGAAGTTGATATAGATGCCCATTACCTGTGGAAGAATCTACCACTGATATCTTTTAGCAGTCTGAGATTTATTATGAGTAGGCACAGTGAAGGCAAATATTTCTCTGCTTTTTCTTATAAAGGTATAGTGAAGAAACAAACTTTTAAATTTTAAATCAATGACTATAAGAGGCCATCCATTAAGCAATAGGGAAGAAAAAAAAATTCCAGAGTGAAGAGAGGCCATTGGTGGAATTACATTATTAAGAGATCTTAGATCTGTTACCATTCTCCATTTTCATTTTTTTTAACAACACATCAAGAGAATTCCAAGGCTAGTTGATTCGTCAATATACTGAAAATCTTGTTGCTCCTATACCAGATGTTCTGAAGCCTGTAGTTTCTCTATTTTTAAAAGCCATTGTTTAACCAATATAGCTTTCTTCGTTAATCATTTTAAAGTTAGGGCCATTGGGTTCTATGAGAGTTTGCCAGTTATTCTGTGTGTTTGGACAGCATGAATGTTTGATGTCTGGTTTTTTTTATAGTAATTTATAATATCCTTCAAAAATATAAGTTGGCTTGTGGTCTGTTCTGAGATCACATAAATGTTTATCTGGGTATTACATTGTTGTAAAAGATCACAACCCCTTAGCATCTCTACTATATCAGCCACATATGGCCTCAGCCTCTCTCTCTCTGTCCTCCTGGCCCCAATCTATCAGCCTAACTCATGTTTGATTTATCTGAGAAAGGTTTCCAGTTCTTAAGAATTGAACTCAGCCTCCTATAGAGGCTAATTCAGATACCATGATTCTGTAGTAATTATAATCACATCTGTACCTGTGTCTCATAATCTTTCAAATATAAAGTTATTTATTTGTATTCTTAGCTTTTGTTAGTGATCATTTATAAAAGTCTGCCAATATATACTTTTTCAATTTCCTGTTATAATTTTTTGAATTTCCTCCATGATTATTCTATCATTTAGGAAAGTATATTTATTTTATAAAAAAATTGAATTTTCTCATTTTCTTTGGGTGGCATGTTTTCCACAGTGCCTGGGAATGACTACACCACATTTTACCTGGGGGCTTGCAAGAAGCTCCTCAAAGTCTTTTCCAGTGATAACAGGTTGCCTTGTTTGTCTCTTTTTGATCTACACTCATTGGTCCTTTTGAGCCTTTTCCATATTGTTTACATAAAACATATATTTGGGGCCTTCTATTTGGGTACTTCCAAGACAAAACATTGTTTCTAGGCATGTAATATCTACAATCCCTGCTCAGATGACCTTTTCTACCAGAGTGAAAGCATTTGGAATTTGACATCTCTTCATAATTTTGGAAATCACTCCTTCTACATAAGCCTCAGTGTTAAAGTCAATGGATTCAAACTTGCCTATATGTAGGACCCATTTGTACATTGGTACTGATTTTAACTTCAAGGATACTAGTATCTTTTTGCTTTGTAAATTATCATTTTTCAAAACCAAAGATTCAATGAGTACTCATCTAGCTTCTGGATCTGCTACCCCTATTTGTACAGCTCTTGTTAATCTTTGCAAAAAGTCACTAACCTTTTCTCTTAGGCCTTGTATAACATTAATACATGATTCAATTCTCTGTCATAGTTCTTGAATCTTGTCCCAAGCAGTCAAGACTGTTGTGTGGCCTAGGGACAATAGGTATGCATTCTTTGCACCTTGGCTATCTGAATTAGAATTAGGGCCATCACCAAGAATTTGATCCTATGAGGTCTCAAAACTTCTGACTCTACAATGTTCAATGACCTTAGCTTCCTATCTCAAATAACATTTCTACTGAAGTTGTGGATCATGGTCTAATGAAACTGAGACTAGTTGAAGTGGAGTGATCTTATTTCTTGAAGCCCATGTCTTTACACTCACTCACATATGATTGATGTATGCCATATGATACTACTGCTGGCTTAATACCTTTTAGATTATTTTAACATATAGGTTCCCGTTTACATTCTGCATATCCTTTCGGTATGTAATATTTGATAGCTTTTCAGAGGTGGTAATAGGATAAGTATCTACAACTCTTGGTATGTCATGTCTGACTCTAAAAGGGACTGGCAATCCTAAACCTTTACTGTCATCTTTTGCCTGTACCTCTTTTCCTTACTTATCAGTTCCAACATGTTCCACAGTCAGTTCAGATTATTGTCTTTTGTAAGGTCTGAAGCTCTTAATCTGTAAATATTTCTAAAGATTTCCTCAAATCAATTAATTCCTATTCTCATCATATACACATGACAAGGTTTTTTTTTAATTTTTACATTAATGATATTTTCTTATCCTTAGAGATAATTTGGATGACATGTAAACAGCCTTCTAGACGTGATGTTCTATCTGCTACCTTGCCATAACTTTTTAACATATTTTGATTGTCAGTTTCAAAACTATGGATTCTTTTAGATAATCTCTCATTTTCTAAAGTTTCATAATCCATTAGAATAAATTGAATTTTGCCAGTCAAATTAAGGTTGCCATTTTCAGTGGTATGAACCCTTTTGGCTAACTTCTCATCATCATTTTGAAAAGACTGTACTATTTCTAAAATTTCACATTATTGATTCTGTTTTCAAATGATTTCTTAAAAAATAGAATATGAATTATCAAACTGATAGCAGCTATGGGGAAGAATGTATGTGTCCTAAGTAGGTCACATACTCTCCTAGAATTCAGTCAATAATATATCTGAAAACGTTACTAAATTCCTGGATCGAGACCTGGGAAGTGGTAGTGTATTCCTTTAATCCCAGCACTTAGGGGGCAGACATATGTGGTTCTCTGTGTGTTTGGGGTCAGCCTGGTCGATTAGACCCATTTCAAGGACAACAAGGGCTGATACACAGAGAAACTCTTGTCTCAAAAAAAAAAATCCTAGGTGGGGATATTATCTGACATTATTTTAGGAATGGTTTACAAATTGAAAATAATAAAAATAATGAATAGTTAGCAGATGACTTACCTCTGTTAAAATTCTGTTTTAGTTGAGACTTTGAAGATGTAATAATGGTTTGGGTCAGGAAAATCTGTGGATTGTACAGGCAGAACTCAAAACCAAACTGAACATAATTTTGTTAGACACCAGCCATAGAAGCCATCCAAGAGCGGTGTATGGGATACAGGAGTCAGGGGAAACTGTGGTGCCCACATGGAAGTTGCATGTATTTGGGACTGGGAGCAAGCCATGGCGACCTGGGAGTCACAAGAAGCTCTGGAGCACTGTAGGAAGCCACGTGGATGGCATGTGGGTGGCATCAAGGGTGGGTGTTTAGCAAAAGAAGATGCTAAATTGGGACAGATTATAGCTGGGAGTGCTAGTGCCTCCCACGAACCCTGATGGCAAGTTTGGGTTCCAATTCCTAGAACTGGAATTCCAATCCCTGCTCAGGCCTGATGCCTAAAAAGCCTCTGACAAATGGATTTTTTGTGAATTTGTACCCCAAATTTGAGCACCAAATGTAACATGATTAATAAAACTCAGAGACAGAAATAGGGGTTAAACCTGAAGGTCAGGCCGGGCAATGGTGATGCATACATTTAATCCCAGCAATCAGGAGGCAGTGGAACTCGGTGAGTTCCAGGGCAGCCTGGTCTACAAGAGCTAGTTCCAGAACAGGAACCAAAACCTACGGAGAAACCCTGTCTCGAAAATCACCCCCCCCAAAACAAACAAACAAACCCTGAAGGTCAGAAACTACTGGCTTTTACCTGTACCTCATTTCCAAAATGATAATTCTGCCTCCAGGAATCTCAGAATGGGACAGAGTCTGAAAGCTGTCTCCTCCAGTTTATAGTCCTTTCTAGTTCTGGGATTAAGGGCATGTACCACAACTGCCTGGTTTCTGTGGCAAGCTAGTGTGGCTACTGGGATTAAAGGTGTGTGTCATTGCTAACTGGTCTATAAGGCTGGCCATTGTGTTTGTTTTACTTTTCTGATCCTCAGCTAAGGTATAGTTATTAAAGTGCAAATGAAATGCTACTGCACCTTTCAGTGGGATCATGGTTCTTCTAGACATTGGTTAATAATGTGCAGGAACATCAGAGAATTAGAAACAAAGGCCATGTGACCAGCAAGAGATTAGTTGTGTGGAAATATAGTGGGATTTTCATTTGCAATAGATTTTTTTTGCATTTCCATGTTTATTTCCTGATATCACAGTTACACTATCTTTCCATCTGGAGTCTCTGTCTAAAAGCCCCATAAAGTCCCATAAAGAACCCTTCAATGAATGGTGCTTCTACCTCTCACATTCCCACAGTCCTTATACTATGAGTCAATAGCATGAAGCATTTCCTTGAATTAAAGTGGGGACTTGCAATGAATAAGCTCAGCCAGCGCACTAGGATAGATGGGACAGGGTCTCAGGAATAGGTGGGTAAGAGTCAGCAAATGATAGACACAAGACTCAAAGGAATGGCATCTGAATGTATTTATTTATACTAGGCATGAATCTCATCATACATACAGAAAAAAATGCTTAACAGCATGTATTGTTTGTCACATGATACAGATTATTCTTGGAATCATTTTTTCAGATGCATGGAAATAGGTTTTCATCAGACAGATGTCCCTGGTATGAGCCTGTGATTAGTCATGCTTAACATGGCTTGGCATTTGTTTCGATATAAAACTTTATCTAGGTTATGGAATCATTGCATTTTGAGCTAAGGGTTCATAGTCAAATAGTCTACTGTCTTTTTATATTTCTGTAATACACGCAGAAGAACATCTTTTCATTTCCTCCATGTTTCTAACTTCTTTTTAAACCTTCCCCAAAATCAATCTTGAGACGTTATGGGCATTTATCTCTCTCTTCTTATACTTATCCCATCTTTGCTGAATCTGTCTTAATTCCCTAATTAAGTTTGCTTTTGTTCTTTATTTACTACACACCACATTAAACCTGTAAATTTTTCTCTTGAATGTTAACCCATCATTTTCCATTAGCATCCTATACTCCTGTATAGATGGCTCATCAGTAGACTCTGGAAACATAAACAAACTATCTCTCCTTCCAGAAGAAATCAGACTGAATTCCTCAGAACATAAGTAGGTAATGCCAAAAGTTCAAGGGCTCCAGTTCTGGAAGGATAGAACACACACACACACACACACACACACACACACACACACACGCACACACATCTTCTCTGCAGATACTCTTCCTTGAATATTTTGCCACATCTTACATGAGTGACCACACGGACTCCAAGGAAGGTGGCATGACAGGAACTAAAGATACATAAGTCAGAATTTTAAAAAGGAATTTACTGAGGTTGTTTCAGCATACTGTCATCTCTGCTTACTAATGTATATCTTGATGTACATTTAAAGAGTTGTATTGTGAGTAAACACTGGTAAAAACATTCATTTTTCTCCTGAGATTCCCATCAATATTACATCATGCAATTTTTTTAGCTACTTTGAAGCTCATGTATTGAAATGTTTATGCTTTCTGGATGAGTTTTCATGGTCTTTTCATCTTTAGAAAGATGCTTACTAAAATTTTATAGTGGATTTTATATTTTTTATAAATTTCTAATCTCATAGATTGTTTGTCTTCAGTGTTCCTTGTCAAACACCTGAGTCTTCAAGGGTGTGAAATATATGTTATGAAGTATCTTTGTTTCCCACTATCTTGAAACTTAGCATATATTCAAGAAATTTTAATTAAATGTGCTTTTTACAAATTCATGAAACATAAAGTTTATGATTATTATCATTTTCCCCATTCAGAGATCCTACAATTATCTCATGAGCCTGTGAGGCCACATGAATACACCTAAAACTCCTAATCCTCTTACCAATAGGGAATTCCCAAATCCCCATTCACTGTCCAGCCAGTATCTTGTATTTCTCTTCCTGGTCCCTCTTTATTAAGGCATCCCCAAATTTCAAGCCCAGACTATCAAGGTTCCTCTACTTTTCTCACTAAACCAGCAGATCAATACAATGAATGATCTTGCAACTTTTACTCTGTGAACATTTCCACTAAGGAACATCATAAAGTCCCACATGTCAGTGACCCATTATTCTGTCTCAGGCCCTCTCTCTTAAGAGTCTCTATAGTTATATTTTCAGCAGTCATTGATCCTTCAGTTGCCCTGTGTGTGGAGGAAGTATGAGTGGTAAATTTTCATTTCCTCCTGGCCCCTTTGCTCTTCCCCAAACTCAGCCATCATCCTTTACCATGCACATCTTCTAGGTTCTACATTTCAAATATCCCTAATGTCCTGCTTTCACCTTAGATGGATAAAGTAACCCATTTAGTGAACTAGCTATGCTCATTGTACTTTTGCCATCTCCCTAAACATCATCCAGGGAGAAACACTGCCTGTTTTGATCATTTTTAGAACCTAGAATATGTGTTTGGTGATGGTTAGCACTAAAAACAGGCCACTCACCACAGGTCTGAGGCTTATTTCTCTTTTTCTTGTCATTATGTTAAAAAGTAATTTGTAGAGATGAGACGGTGTGTCATGTGTGTGCATGAGAATGAAAAAAGTGGATTTTGGTCAGTTTTATGATCAGATTTCTCTGTGCTTTCAGGTGTCCAGTGAGAGGTGCAGTTGGTGGAGTCTTGGGGAGTCTTAGTAAAGCCTGAAAAGCTCCCGAGACTCTGTGGTTCCACCCTCAGTAACTATACCATGAACTGGGTCTGCCCAGCATGAGGGAAGGGGCAGAGGTGGTTTTCATGCATTAAGGGTGGTAGTAGTTCAACAACTACTATGCTGATGCCATGAAGATCTGATTCGCCATCTCCAGAGACAGGGACAAGAACACTCTGTACCTGGACATAGGCAGTCTGAGGTCTGAGGGCACAGCCATGTGTTACTGTGCAAAGTACACAGTTAATGAATAGTACTGTGAGCTCAGATGCAAACCTACCTGCAGGTACCTAAGAACCAGCAGGGGGCGCTAAGAACACACAGAGCTCTGGGTCAATGACAAGCCTCTTGAGAGAGGCAAAAAGGGCCAGACACCTCTTTGTGCTGATTCTACAAATCACACTCAGGATTCGCTCTACAGATTTGGTGTGTAGAAATTCTTGAAGTCTTCAAATGTTGATTTAAATTTTGGTTTTCAGTTTGATAAGTGTTTTTGTATTTGTTTTATTCATTTTTACTTTATAAAATTGTATTTATATATGTATGCATTTGTTATACTGTTTTTTCTTCCTCTCTCTCTCTCCCTCTAAAGCCACCCATGTTTATATGTGTATTTCTGTACATTTTGATATGTGATTTATTCATCTATCAATCTGCACCTTATTTTAAAGACAGTCTGTATCACATAGCCTTGTTGCCAGAGGCTGTTTGTTCATTTCCCAGTCTCCCAGACTCCAAAATAATCACATAGAAACTATATTCTTCAAATCACTGGTTGGCCAATCACTTAAGCATGTTGACAGTTTCCTCTTTTACCTTTGCTTAACCTATTTCTATTTACTTTATATTTTACCATGATGCTCATGCACTACTGGCAAAATTCTGGCTGGTGGCACACATCTTTCTCCTCTGGCAACTACGTGGAGTCTCACTGACTCTGTCTACTTCACTACATATATATCTCTCCCAGCCTGGCTATATTCTATTAAGACATTGGCCAAAAGCACCTCATTTATTAACCATCAAAAGCAACACATACACAGAAGTACTTCCCGCACCATGGCCTGGATATCACAAATGGTTAGACTAGTTTTAGTGAGTTCCAGTGATTATGCTGTCTCCACATCCCATGAACGGGAAAACTTCTTGGCTGACACACAGCTCTTTTTGTAGCCTTGAAGACTTGAGCTTATAACTAAGATTCCAGTTGAAGATTCTGCTTCACCAAGAACCTGACCTGCAGAGCTCTTTCCATTGGCCCATTTAAGTTGCTTTTTAAAGTTAGGGTTTATTCAGGCATGAACAATATGAAAACTGTCATAAAGGGTGGAACTGATTCTGCTGTGACCAGCATCAGATCTGAAAGAAACTGGAGTTTGTAAATCCTAGACTCATGGCAGTTCAAAACCACATGAGATTTAGAGGACCCTGTGACCTCTGTTTGTCTCCATGTTCACTACACCATCCACACAGAATCACATATGCATAACTCAAAATAATGTATTTGCCTGGTGGTGATCGCTCACATCTTTAATTCCTGTACTCAAGAAGCAGAGGCAGGCAGATCATTTGAATTAAAGGACAGACTGGTCTGCAGAGCCAGGTCCAGGACAGCTAGAGAAATGCTGTGTTGAAAAAAAAAAAAAAAAAAAAAGAACCAAAAATGTATTTATTAAAAAAATACTCATCTAGTGTTGGGAGTTAATTTGATGTAAGAGTTCATGTGTAGTATAAATGCTGTTTGATTCAGAAAGAAACATTTCAAATATTAATTGCTCATTTTGATTAATAAATGCTATGTTTGGATAATCACTACTCCCTGTTGAAGTTTAAAAAACCTTTTATCATGAAAGTACTGTCTCATTTTTCTTCTCAAGAACAACTCATTTCTTTTTTTTTTTTTTAGTTCATGATTGAATGGTTTCCACATTTATTTGTGTGCAGAGGTTAGAATTCCACCTTGGCATTTTCACGCCATCATTCCGGCCTCAACAGACCCTTCCTATTTGTTTTTTTTCTTTTCTTTTCTTTTCTTTTTTAAATATAATTTTTTTATTGAAAAAAAAAAAGATTTCCGCCTCCTCCCCGCCTCCCATTTCCCTCCCCGTCTCCCTTT